>NW_028301576.1:7690000-7877500 GCF_042242905.1 Orbicella faveolata
TTGGGTAGTTTAAAAAAGAGTAGGACGTTGTTTAAATATTCTTAATGTTTTAACTCTTTATGGCTGTTGTCAAGTTCGCTGTCCAAATTGATAAATATCTTTCTGTGCTCTAGCAATCTTAATATATAAGATTGCCTGCGCTAGTTAATCGTAACGTGGCAATGACCAACCCGAAAGCCTTAGCTACTTTGGGTACCTCGCACATTTACTTTTTATTGTTGTAATTTTTTTTCTGTGTCCTTGTTCATGGTAATATGTAATATTTGTTTACAGAATTGATTTTGAGAAATAGTGCAAAACAATAAAAATCTGAAATCTGAATCTAACATTACTTCTTTCATTTCAGAGATTTACTGCCCTGCTTTGGAAGCTCCATTTCGCGGTCTCATCACTCCGGGCAGCTGTACTGACGAAAGAGAGAATATCAGGCGTAACACTGTCTGCACATATGGATGCGAATCTGGACACTACATCGCGGGTGGAAATCAATCATTAACCTGTCAGATCGATGGATTGTGGCAAGGAACTGTGCCTTATTGTAAACGTAAGTATCGCTGTGCAAAATTAACAGAGATAGAAATAAGCTACAAACACTTCCGAATTCTGCAAAGCACTTGGTGTGTTCCCTAGGGCTACACCATTTCTTTCTTAAATTGCGATAAAATATGGATCGCCTTTCACTCAGTCAGACAGTGTGCAGAATCCAAATAGGCCATATTCGTATTCTCGGTATTGGACTGGAACTAGCTTGCAACTGAGGCCACTGCGGGGAGTCATTTTCAAATGCAAATGACATAAATCTCTTTTTATGAGATTCCCTTGTAAGAGCCTAGTTTGCAAGCTTGCTCAAGTCTCTTACCGAGAATACCAACATGGCCTAATGTGTTATAAATCCGTTTCAATCCTTCATTCTCTTCGTTGGAGATGCCAGCTCAGTTCCAAAGCGGTTAATATTGATTATCGATACCTTATCGGTGTCTTGTGCGCGCTTCATGGCTCAACAGTTTCTTGATTTCATAATCAGAATCTCCTGATTAATAAATGTTATGCTCGTATTGAGATTTAACACTTAACTATGTGAAATTATCGAAATTAACGTAGTTTCCTTATGGTCACAGTTCTCAGTAATGATCTTCAATGTTTTTATCGCTTACTTTTGTCTTTTCTGGGGAAAAGTTTTTATATATCTTCAGCAAGGAGTCTTACGGGATAGTTCTCTAGTCAATTACAACCAATCATATTCTACGAACTGCTAGTCCAACATCGCATCTCGCTGCGCTCGATCCACACGATCAAGACCTCGGGATGATAATTTTCCCATACGGCCCTCGTAGCTGGTTAATAAGATGGCAGTGTTCGCTCAAACTTGAAGATTCTATGCATAACCTACTATCAATGCCTATCATTCGCTTCACATTATAATTTCATATTTTGAACTTTCTCAGCGGTCGTGTGCCCGAAGCTGACTTTACCTGACAATGGTAGAGTGGTTCCATCATCATGCTCACAAACAGACGTCGAATACGGCACACGATGTGTGTTCTATTGCGGTGACGGATATGCACTCAGCGGTCCTAGGTACACCACGTGTCAAAACGATACTTCCTGGAGCGAGATCGCCGCATTGTCTTGTGTGAGAGGTAAGAAATATTCCCGAGCTGTACGTGAAGACTATGGTCGACCTTTACGTTTAGTTTCGCGCTGCTGATTTTTTGGTCCGATACTCGCATATTAGCATAGAGTCTGACCTCTCTCAGAAAAAGCATATTACTGTTTGATACTTCATTTCTTTTCCATTAGATTATGACTGAAAGTAAAATTACCCAAATTAATCCTCCTTGGTCAGTTGATGGTTCAACTGCTATTGTAATCCATTTGACATTCCATCTTCACTTGATGCTTCATTGTTAGCTGGAGACACAACAGTAGGACAGTACACACTCTTTGCAATATCAAAATATCAACCAGTGCTAACTGAATAAGTAATCAACTGTAAACATAATTTAAGTTTGTTTATTTGTTTGTCTTTGCAATGATTACTTCCACACGTACGCGTACTAATCAGTTACAGAGGAATTTTACTTGCCCTCTGTCGAGTCTAGCTCACCTTCTCCCTCCCCCTGCTCTAAACTTTTCGTTTCCATTAGATCGATCGAAACAAAGGCGAAAATATTGTCATGTCTCACCATTAGCTTTCTCTGCTGTTTTACTGTTCTGTCCTTACTGTTTTTCTTAGAATATCACTACACCCAATATTCTTTTCACCCTCTTGACGGTGACCACAAATGTTTTAAGTGCGTGGTCTCTGTGGTTAAACTGCATAAACACCTTTTTTCGCGTATCTTTTCCAACGAATCGTAACTCAAGTAACATCAGCATCACTAGCCTTTAAGACCCAGCATTGACCATTATGCTTTGGCGCCTCTGTTTTTGTTTTGGTTTACACGGTAGCGAGGTTTTTGTTGTTTTCCAATGCTCACAGCGCGAAGTGTATCCTGGACAAGACTGCCAGCGAAAGGTCAACGAACGTTTTGTCTACAAAATCAATCTTAGGCGTAAGTTACTCAGAGGAAGAGGATAGCCATGTAGATCTGTTTGCTTTTCGGAGATAGACTCCACCGGTTTCGTTCAGGTATTTTACTATTTACAGAATCACGTGATGTAAATAAGTTGATATGTAGTAAAGCCCAGTACACATATCACGTGATGTATTTTCAATCGGATAAAATATTGGGTGACTCAAGTCGGACTGTATACATGCATCTAATGATCTGGTACCTGTGTGTATCTGTCGTTATAGTTCACCACTAAATCTTCTTCGGCCGATTCTTATTGGTTTCTATTGATCACGTGACGAAATAGTGTTCATCTGCGGAGAGACACTATCAACCCATAGTGCGCCGTCCGAGGAAAATACCCGGATGGATAGTACTCGTCCGTAAAAATGTTTCTGTGAACAAGCGGGCTAATAGTAAACAATTGAAAGCAATCATCGAAAGTAAACAATCATCTGCATAAATTAGTTTAGTTAAATTTTACACTTGGCTTTTGCGCCTATCATTTAAAAACAGTTGCATATTTGCCCTCGAGCCTTCACTTCTCGGGCAAATATTTGTTTTAAGGACATCAATCATCCGCGGGGCAACTATCAGCCGACATTTCCTCGACAGAAACACGCAAAATAGCATGCGTACATACTACACATTCCTTAGATTTCTTAAATTTCTGTCTTATTTTACAGTTTACACGGATCCATGGATCGTGTGTCCAATCGATAGAGTAGAAGAACTTGAGCCAGACAAGTCCACAGTGGTGCTTGGATACAAGTGGCAGCTTCCGCGAACCAATATGAAGAACGTGACAGTATCGCCTAGCAACTATGATGAGAATTATCCTTTCCCTGTTGGCAGACACCGAGTCACGTGGATAGGAACCAGTGACAGTGGAACACAGAAGAGTTGTAGCTTCCATATCACTGTAAATGGTGAGCCGAACAGATTTTAGAGACTTTAAATAAATGCGATACTGTTTATTTAATCGCAGTCTTAGAGTAAATTTTTTGACATAGCACTTGATAGTAAACGAGATCTAAACTCCGCCTTGTTGTTATTTTTTCCAGACGTGACACCTCCCTCAGTCCAGAACTGCCCTGCAAGCATCGTAGATCGCTCCAACTCTCTGCAACAGGCCGTCACGTGGACACCACCAACATTCACCGATAATGTAGCCGTGGTTAGCGTACAGTCCAATCGTGATCCTGGATTTATCATGGACACGTACACGTCACTAACTGTACGATACACAGCTTTAGATGCTGCCGGGAATGTGGTTTATTGTATCTTTAACATCACCTTGGAAGGTAGTACCACGTTCCCACTTAAACTAACCATGATAAACAAAAATATATATATCACTTTGAAACACGGAACAAAGAAAAAATAACTTGCAAGAACTGCTTGTTGTCATAAGGTCATGAAGTCCTTGAATATATCCTACACATTGGACGCCTTGCAATGCATTGAATAACCACAGTTTACGTAACTGAGAATGCAATTTGTGGAATAATGAAGCAAAGATCGTGATTATACTTTTAAAATATCATCTGATTTATCCAGGTGTCATGAAATTATTAAATTCTTAGCCTTGGACAAAACATTTCTAGCCTTCTGATTGGCCCTGTAAATCTGTATTTGACCTTATATAGGAAATGAGTTATGCAAGTTTCTCTTCGATTAATATTTTTTGGCGATAGACTTGTTCGTTTACCCTCCTTGGATAAGGGATGATTATGATAAACTAGGCGTTCTGCGCCTCGTTAATTGTTATTTATCATCTCGTATCCTGGGCGGACTCATAAAATATTGTTAAATATTCCTCGAGATTTCGCGGGATAATTATTCGAATTGTCACCTACTAGGGTCATTTGGGGGAGCGGGGATAGCGCAGTGGTGAGAGCGCTCGTCTCCCACCAATGTAGCTGGAGTTCGATTCCGGCCCAATGCCATATCTGGTTGAATTTGCTATTAGTTCTCGCCTTGCTCCGAGGGTTTGTTCCTGGTTCTCCGGTTTTCCTCCCTCCACAGAAACCAACATCTCCAAATTCCAATCCGACCAGGATCGAGGACCGGCATGGAAACCAGCTAAGGGCTGATGTGGCTTCCTCTATAAATATTGTAATTTATTGATTTATTATTCTCTGTCAAAATGTCCAGTCACTAATAATCAGTTATGTCTTTAAAATATTTTTCAGGAGCAGTATGTCAGACCATTCCTAACCCCAAGAACGGCATTGCTGCTAAGTTTGGACTATTCCTACAGCTGAGGTGTGACCAGGGATACTTCTTCAACCCATACCCTGCTGGATTACCAAAGTTATTCGAGAATCCTTACTACAGATGTTTAGATAATAAGTGGGTGTCCCAGAATGACGGCGTGTCCATTCTGTACAAAGCTCCGGACTGCATGAGTAAGTCGTTTGTCTAAATATCATTGTTTTATACTGTAAGCATGCGGAACCTGGAGGAGATGAAGGATAACAGAACTTATACTAATCCGCCATACAGGCCCTATATTACTAAATGCTATCCCTCTTAAGGACGTTGCGCACTAAATACAAAGGTATTTCGCCCGAAATGGGACTATGTGGGGGAAAAAATTCTCAGCAACGGTGATTTGAATCCGAAGAGAAAATTGAGGATAGCCACGCATTTTCAGAGATAATTAGCCTGAAGTTCGGACAAAAATGCTGACGTCAACATTTAAAAAAAAAAAAAAGAAGGAAGAGTATTTCTTTGATTATTTCCTTGGAATTCGCCTTTACGTACATAAAAACAAAGATATCTATGAAGACCTTTAAAACACCTAGCAAATGGTAACAGCGCTCTTAGCGTTTCCGACAGCTCTCCTCCAGTTTGTTAAATATACAGTCGAAACAGCTTTTACCCACAGCCACAAACTCATCACGTGTTAAAATTATTAGGCTTTTTTTTGTTTTGTTTTTGTTTGTATTTTTTGTTTTTTGTTGTTGTGTTATTATTGTGTTGTTGTGTTATTATTTGTAATTATTACGCTTGCCACTTCTGTATCATAAGGTAAAAAGTAGTGGTTTGTACGCGTTTTTGAATGCTCAATGGGTGGTTTTCATCTTTTTTCTTCGGGGATGGGGGTGGGAGGGAAATCGTTTAATTCATGCTTTGAGTAAAACACAGAAAGTGTGTAACCAACAAAAGTTGGCACCGTCCTTACTGAGTATTTTAGATCGCTTCCAATCCTAATGTATAGATTTAGCCAAACCTAAAAGCGTAGCTCGTGGGCCGGGTTGTTCAGAGCCCGATTAAGCTAAACTAGAGTACGGGTAGAATTTTGATTTGAGTTTTCTTATTTTTAGGCGAGGTTTTCTGTATATTAATTGGCCTTCTGTTTTGAGTTTTCATAATCACAAAATACACTGACAAAACAAAAGGAGTGAAAAACGTTTGTATCGAACAAAAAAGTTATAATTTGGTTAACTTGTAATCCTGGATTAGCGTTAATCGGCTTCCGAACAACCCGGCCGTGTTTTCAACAAGTTAACCTAACACTAGCCCGCGATCCAATCAAAACCAGCACCTTGTCGGCGGTAAACTTAAAAAACACGTGACCTCGATGAGCTCTAAACTTAAGACCCTGATATGATCACGTGATACTGGTCAGTGGATACCTTGTTTTGGTAGGTGTCAATTGATCATAACATGCATGTCCAATATCGAAGAAGTACACGGTAAACCAAGGCTGCATGTCTCTGTCAACCTATCTTTTGGAGTATGGCCGCCATCTTGCGCGACTCCGTCGCCGCCGTCGCCGTCGTGCGTACGCGCCCACGAGCAATACCACTAGCCATGATAACCATGAGAAAATCAATACATGGGTTTCCTTTTCTTCCCTATATGAGTATGGGTCTCCCCTTGGCGACCCTCCGGGCCGCCGGAGCTCCGCTATGAACGAATTTTAGTCACGTGGGCAGCTCACGCGGCTCTACTCAGCGCGCATTTTATCCTCAAAGAAAACATCCACGCTACACGTGTGGCAACAGATTTCCGTGGGAGATTATGACGAACAGTACGTAAATATTAACAAGTCCTTACAGAACTCTGATTCAAGGCTTCACGTCAGACCATAGTTAATAGAGGGAAATGGTTGTGAAACCCAACAAACTTCTTTGTTTTATGTTTTTGTTTGCTTTTACGACCCTGACCGTGTATAAAACAATCAATTATCCACCAAGAAGATCTCGGATGCATACATTTAAAATTCTACGTGACGCACCCAGGCTACCCTACCTTCGCTTCCAATCCCACCACACAATGCTTGAATGAGTTGAATACCTGAATATACTAAGCACGGATAACTGGATTGTGTCCATATCTTAAATTACTCCTTACAGAACTCAGAAACCAATAGAAACATTTCGGTTAGGTAATTTTTACATAGTGTATGAGCGCAAAAGAAAAAATTTAGCACAGTTGTGGACCTTCCAACATCAATCTTGGCATCTTTGTTTCCTCCTTTGAAGTTTGTCGGACGTAATAAAAAAAAAATTGTTAACAGCGCACTTTGCCTCACTTTTATACAGCAGTTATTACGACTACGACGTTATTACGCCTGTCAGTACAGTAAGTGACCAATAGGAAACAGTTGAACACTATTAACATTAAAGTGACTTTTTTCTTCCTGCAGAGTATGTGACTTACACTGGTTCACCCTGTCAAGGTGGAACAATCCTATTGGACAATGCTGTATGCTGTAAGTATCACGTGACAATTGTGTTCACTGATTAAATTAGGTTATACTTTCATTTATCAAACTCCACTCTGAGAACTGCAGATAATAAACAACTATTGCAGATGGTTTTTCGTGATTTGAAGAATAATCGAGGCCGAAGTGAGTGTTATCAGGCGAAGGCTGACAACTCTTTGCGAGAACAAGATTATTCTGGATACCACGAAAAATCGAATTCGATAATTTATTTGTCACACATCGTTGCAAAAAACTCAGATCACAAGTTACATTATTTCAAACTTACGAGTGAAACCAATTTAACGCTCGTGTTTCCCTCACTTTTGCCGATGATTTTCGTCATTGGATACTCTTTTACTTCTTTTTTTACTGTCTTGACTACTTCTTTGGGTTTTTGTGGATTTTCCGCCACACACTAACCAACACTATCTCTACATTTTCGGTATTTCGTGGTCGGAAAGGCGATGGAAACAGAAAAACCTTACTAGACTTTTAATGCGGACAAAAAGGAAAGACTGCAGGCAGGGAGGCGTAGTGGCCTCCTGGTTAGTGTGCCCCTGGCCGGGGCATTGCGTTGTGTTCTTGGGCAAGACACTTTATATAATTTAATGAGTACCGGCGAACTTAATGATGGGGGTGACTCTGCAATGGACTAGCATCCCATGCAGGGAGGCTACAGAAACCGGGATAAGCTCCGGCCTGATGGGCCACTTGGAATTTATGTAGACTTCACCTTACCTGCAGGCAGACCATATTCCATTTGTTAATACGCCAATCTTACATTGCAATCTGGCCGGGCGCAATCAATTGTTTTTTTCAGATGGCGAGAGAATTTGCGTCATTTATCAGAACCAAAAGACAGTTTCATTGGCTTGGCGTAACTAATTTAGTACACTAGATGTTTATCATTTCGCTCAAATATCCTTTTGTTATAGTGAACTGTCCCCCTGGAACTCACAGCGACAACGCCACCAACACGTGCGTAGATTGCAACACTGGATTTTACATGGACGAGGAAGGAAAAACTGAATGCCAGCCATGTCCTAAGAACTACAGTACCGCCATCACTGGAGCTACCAACAAAACTGACTGTCGACGTAAGAATTGTTTTATCATTATCATTATCATCATCATCATTATCATTATCATTATTATTGTCATTGTCATTGTCATTATTATTATTTTTTTTTATTATTATTTTTATTATTATTATTATTATTATTATTACTTTTTTTTTGGAAAGGGACAAATTCATATGCCTTTATTGAAACATAAACACGTTACACTTGACGAGAAATAAATTAATGCATTTACGTACAGCTCTATTACGGATTAACTTGACAAAAAGTTGACAGTTAGTGTAGTTAGAGTGGTTAGTTGGTTGCCGGGTTGGTTGGTTGGTTAGTTAGTTAACTTCTCTCCGTTCCAAGAGGCGCATTAGACAGCAACTCTCGCTCTTCAGGTTAACCAGCCCTGCCTTGTGCCACGCCCCAGGCTTCGACCCAGGACGCCCGCTCTTGTCTGCGCTTCTTGTCCTTCTCCCTGCAATACATAGCAAACATAGGTAATCTTTTCTTCTTTTGCTCTTATTACAGGAATCTGTCGTGCAGGTCGCTACTCTGTTAACAATGGTGTTTGTCCATGCAAACGATGCCCGCATGGAACCTACCAAGAAAATGAACAAATGACCAGCTGTAAAGCCTGCCCAGTCGGAACCAATACAACACGCACCGGAAGTACATCCATTGACCAATGCGTGTGTAAGTACTGGTTTTTTTTTTTTTGTTTTTTTTTTTTTTCAGTTTCTAATGGTGGTGCCATGGGAGTCACGAAGTTTCAGGACAGGAACATGTGTATATGACAGATATGGTTTTTTTTTTTTTTTTTTTTAATTTGCTTGGTGGAATCTACATGAGATAATGATAGGAAAAAAGACACTGCATATCTTTTTTTATTATTATTCACCGCGTTTTAACCATCTGAAAACAAAAAATTTAACTTCCGGTTTGGTCAGCTCTCGTAAGGTCTCACATGAATGGCTTGAAACCCACTGAGAGGACAAAAGAACAAGCAACAGAAACAATGCCCCCTAGCTCTAAAACAATAACAGCTGCTAACAATGAAGAGAATTACAAGCTTACGAGAGCTGCTGCCCTACCTGGTCTACTTATCTTCGTATGTGTTTGTAGTTTTGAACCAAAATTGCCAACTACGCGAGGGGGTCTAATTCCTGGTATATTTCACCTATTTGGTGGGAGGTGGGGAGGCTCTATTTGCTCGGTTCGGAAAATATGTCGACCTCTCATTTACCGGAAGTGAAATCCCTGTTTTTTTGCTGTCAGCTCCTGTCCGCATCACCGGAACTGTACCTGATGCTGACTTTTCTGTGAAGGAGAACGAAACCATTTCTCTCCTTTGTAACGTTGAAGGAAGTCCAGCACCTACTGCCACATGGAGCAAAGTCGGCGGTGAGTCTGCAGCTAGTTACCTTCACTCCAGCACACACAAAAAAAAAAAACCCACAGGTTTAGAACAGTTTCCAATAGGCCATTTCCGAGTTGTCTTTTGCCTCTGTGCCAAAACGAGTCTTCGTGTGCGGAACCATTCATATGAAAGTGTGTTCCGCCTACAGGTTCATTTTCATGCAAATCAAACTCATTTTTGCAAGACTGGTTTTGCATCAAGTCTCGTTTTGAAACAGAGGCACAGGATAACTCGGATGTGGTGTAAAACCGAAACCAAAACAAACACACTGGTCAGTCACAGAGGACTCGGGCCAGTCAAAACCTGAAGCAAATACATGTAGCTGACGTGAGGTGCAGGAAAACGTGCCAGCTAGTGAATCACAATTTGTTCTGGTTTTATCATCGATTGGATGACAAAGTTGCGCGAATTCTTCAGTTTAGGCCAATCGCGTTGCGTAAAAACGCAAAACCAAAGCAAATATGACAAATATGACAAACACTCAAGTGAGAACTTTTTTTTTCACCTTTGTAAAACATATCATTCCCCAATCAGTCCACCATTAGCGCTTTGAAAGAATCGTCATCCAACGTATTTTGTTCCCAGGCTCCTCTCCTTCGTCAGACCGCGTGACAGTCAATAACATCCACGACCTGGAATCGGAGCTGACGGGCGTAGAATACGTCATTTCCGGGGCGATTGTCTCTGACTCTGGGACTTACAAGTGTACGGCGGCCAACACAGTAAACTTGGTTACCAAGGAGATTACTGTAACTGTTACAGCTAGCGTCTGAGTCGTCAGTGAATGGCAAGGTATGAAAAACCTATGATTAAAAATAAGATTTTTTCATCGCAACCGGTGTTGGGCGAACAGTTACTTAAGATCACTCAGTACCTCGTTAATTCAGCCATTCCCGCACGGCACGGGTTAACTATCACTTTTTGATGCCCTGTTCCAGCAAAGGTCTAGTTTTCTGGGTTTATTACCATTCTTTAATACACCGGGTCGCCCTGTTAATTCTCCCAAACTTTGTTGGGCTTTCGCTGGTCTCTTTGACGGTGTGTTGTCTAAGGGTTTATTATAAATCTACTAGCGTTCTATTGCGAATGCCATTCTTGTATTGGCTACACTACTCACTATCTATTCTGTTGTAAATAGTGAGTAGCCTGGCAGAGTGTGGTGACACAATGGCGGCCGCTTGTCGAATGTTATTCCTCATTTGTTACTCCTCTGTTGCTGACGCCCCGCAATTTTTATTATTCAAAAATGGTAACCAACATGACCTACTAAAACTTTCAATATCTTCAACGTAAGTTGATCAGGAAATCTTCGAGGACCTTATAGATCTATCGCGTTAAATTAGGAGCACGTCACAGAATGCGCATCTTGGAAAATTGTTGCCCGGGGGCTAATCAGATTGCGCCTTGCCAATAGTGCCCCAGTCGGTTAGCCTGGGTTACGCTTTACACTGACATAATGAAAACTGCGATTAGTCTCGATTTCTTTCTGAATTTCGAGTAGGAAAAACGCGTAATTCCCTTGTGCGTCAAACTCAGTAGCCACCTTCAGGGGTAATAGAACGCGGTGTTTTACGAGCGGCGAAGAATGAGGCTCCAGGAACCCACCTAAAAACTGATTTGAACTTTTACTCTATACCCAGATTTCAGATGCTTTCAAATTATTACCTTTGGAAGACATTTCTTTGAAATAGTTTGCTAAGTAATTGCATCTTTGTTATTGTTTTGCAGATAAATTAAGTGAACCTCATATAGAAGAAACATAACAGACAATCCACAGTTTACAAAGAGTCGCTATTTCATGATAATTCTAATCGTAACTGGAATCATAACAGAAGAGAAATAAACGGTGTATAACACGTCAGAAAGTGTCTCTTGATATACGTTTAAGTCCTTCTTTAACACTATAATTATTCGAAGACATAGTTTGAGCTATAGCTATCCCTTGCTGAGAACAAATACATAAACAACAACTTTTATTTGGCACGAAAGTATGCAATGTAATTTGAAAGGCGAGGGCATTAAGGTCCGAGAAGCAAACGGCTTTCCGACTTCCAACCTCGACAGAAGCGGCGAGCTTCGAGGAACAGGTAGCTAGTGTTCTTGGACAGATATGTGTACATGTTTTCAAATTTTAAATCCTGATGTTTTTGCACAAGGCCGGTCTATCTGGGAGACTTCATTTATTTCCAAGATTTCTATTGTCAAAGTAATTCTCGTGGCTGGCCGGATTTGTGTAGAGCAGTTGTATTGTAGCCATTTTTCCATAAGAGGGTTGGTGCACCGGTTAAGGCAATGAGCCAAGGGAATATTAAGAGCTCTGAAGACGGAGCAGCTGATGGCCTTTTGAAGCTCTAAACAAATTTATTTATTGCTCTCAGTAAATCTTTAAGTTGGCTACAGTGGCAAGGGCAACCTGCACCGATTATAAGGTTCTTTATAATTGGCCAAACGAAACAATAGGTAAACAGCAAAAATAATACCCCTAGCCCTAAGAACAAACGAGGTGCGCGCGGATGAACAACTGAACGAATCCAAATAGAGGTTTCAGAGAAGTACAGGTCAACTGGTGTTGTAAAATCAAAACCAACGCAACCACTTTAGCCAATCACAAGGGACTCAAACGATCCAATGAACCAATCAAAACTCGAGCCAAATACGCATAGCTTGCAAGGGTCGCGCGGGAAGACGTGTGCGACGGTGTACGAGTGAGTTGCGATTGGTTTTGGTTTTGCTTCTGATTGGATGAGAAAGTGGCGCTAGTATTTTCATTTCTATTTCAGTCGTTTGGCGTAGTCATGAAAAATAAAGTAAATGAGAATCACTTGCGACGCTCACTTGAAAACCGCTCTATGATACATTTGACCAGCCAGTTTCTTTTGTTTGTGATAGGTTATTTGTCGATATTTAGTAGTAGTAGTAGTAGTAGTAGTAGTAGTAGTAGTAGTAGTAGTAGTAGTAGTAGTAGTAGTAGTAGTAGTAGTAGTAGTAGTAGTAGTAGTAGTAGTAGTAGTAGTAGTAGTAGTAGTAGTAGTAGTAGTAGGAGTAGTAGTAGTAGTAGTAGGAGGAGGAGGAGGAGGAGGAGGAGGAGGAGGAGGAGTAGTAGTAGTAGTAGTAGTAGTAGCAGGACTTTATTGAAGTGTCAAGGTATTTAGCTTTTAGCAAACTGATTGGGGACACTAAAGACTTCCGCACACTAGCCGATTTTTTGTCGTAGAACTGCAGATTTTTGTCGGGGTCAAATCGGGTGAAAATTTGTCGGGCCATCAGCTTGCCGCACACTAGCCGGTTTTTTGTCGCGGCAAACCGCGTTGAGGCGAGGAGCCGAGTCATCTGAAATCAAGATGGCGCCTATTCCACTGACGTGACTCTCATGACATTTCCTAATTGGTTGGGGCGTGCGCGAGCCCCGACAAATTAATTGTCTCGGTCCACCGCGCACTAGCCGATAGGGCCCGACAAGACGTTTTGAGATCTAGCACTGTCAGATATCGCCCGACAAGCCTCGATCTTGTTGCAGACTTGTCTGAATTCACCGCACACTAGCCGACTAGTGAAGAATTTTTGTCGGGCGACAAAAAATCGGCTAGTGTGCGGCGGCCTTAATTTAGTCATAAGTAAATACACAGATAAAAAGAGGAATTAATTAAACAGGGATTCGATATTGTTTACACAGTAAACACCTGTCGATGCAGATACAGCAGCATTAAACAAATCTTATATATTTACCGAAAATCTAAGCTCCAGGCGCTTCTTTCGTTGAATTTCCTCGTGTGTCCCCGAGAAAACAAAAAAAAAAATAGAGTCCGTCAGCCATTGTAAAACAGAGAATCACTTAAATTTCTCATTCGAAAATCCAAGGAATACCTGCTTGACGATCGAACAAAAATCTGGCTTAACTGCAGGCTGTAAACAGTTCCATAAGTAACTTCATGGCCAGTAGATTTAAATGAAAGGAAGCAAATAGAAACAATAAAATTTTCTAATCGCAGTTGCAACTAGTTACACTTAAAATTCTAAATTAAGTCTGGGAACAATCTCAATGTCTAATTTTTCATTGAGATATAATCTGGAGACTAACAAACCTAGCTGATGCAGGTGATTTTAATAATTATAAATAATGTATTTCTCCTACCGCACCCAAGTACTTATCACGTGTTTCTATTGGACATTAAATAATATCAATTTCAGTTCTGCTGTGAAGCCTACTGGCAGCTAGGCCTGACCTAAAACAATTTTACGAATCATCAGTCGAACAAAGTCCAGCAAGAGATACGAGAAGAGCTTTCATCCAAATAACGAACGCTATCAAGATTCGAAGACTGAATTTATCTATACTTCAACCTTAACCCAGCAAGATGTCTGTTCTGGCAGTTCTCTTTTGCATCGCAGCAATGCTACATGCGACAGACGCATTTTGCGAGCGGCTGTACAAGAATCCATACTGGATACCCAAGGCTCTATGGCAGAGAGCAGCCGAAGCCGACATTGTCATTTACGGCAACGTGGTGGAAAGTCCATGCGCTAAGCCAATCTTCGTGGTTCAAAATACCACGACGGTCTCTCCGACTAACACCACAAACTCGTCAAGTACCGTTCAAGAAGTAACGCCCAGAAGCGTCGTTAACATCACAGAGGGAAATATGACAGATATCTGCCCCATGCGTGGTCTCTACAACGTAACATTGAATGTCTCGTGTGTAATCAAAGGAGGATCTATACCGCACCAAATCCATCTGAGTTCATTCGGCTTTGGTCCAGAGAAGTGTGTATTCTACAGCGTAAGATATAATTACTGGGAAACAGCGCAGTCGTTCCATGTATACAAAGGACTAAACTACCTTATCTTCTTAGGGCGGTGAGTTTGAAGACCTTAGCTTCTTTTTCAATTCCTTGCCGCTTTTTCAGCTTTTTTTTTTTTTTTTTTCTTTTTTTGTTTCTTTTGTTTCAGCAGATTCTATGAAAATTGTAATTTGATTGACGACTCGTGTCTTTCCAGTCACGTTCGCCTTTCTGTTTTTCTTTCAGGTAAAATTGTGGCAGTACTTTATATCTAATTATTTTCGTCAATAAAGCTTACTGTAGACAATGAAACAGGCGTCAATCTTGTTGTCCAGACACTTCTGAAATGCGCACCAAACAGAAAAGCGTGGAATTTGCTTTTGTTTGCCTTAGTCTACGAACGAACATTTCATCCAATTGCAAATCCTCTAGACTGCTTTTCAGATGGGCCTCTGGTTAGCGCCAGGATTCGAGAACTCTGTACTTGTCCTCACCTTTGTGATACGTACATGAAAAAAGTATCTAAAGGGTATTTATTTATAGTGTTATAGAAGAAAGAAATCGACTGTGTATTCTTTAAATCACATTCACAGTAGACATTAAATTGTGATATTAGGGCGGGTTTTCCACCTGTTCCACTCGTAAATTATTAATTACAGCAATTTTGCAGATGCTGTAGAATGACTAAAGAATTATAACGGCTTTTTGTTGCAGTTGTTAAATTTCATTTATGGTTAGACCGGATTCGTTCTATTCCCTCAATAAAAGAGTCTGTTTGAAGTTTGTTTTTGGTTGTTTGAAATTCGTTCTTGGAATGAAAATTCACGGAAGAGCGCGGTGTCATTTCCGCTCTGATCTCGTTCCCAGTCTCTCAAATTTGAGTGTAACGCCCTCTACCAGGTAGTCCATTGGCTCTGAGAGATGAGTCCATTGCAAAATCATTGCGGTAAAAATTTGAAAGTGTCTTAAATGAGATTTATTTTAATTGTAAATATAAACGTGAAACTCGAAGAGATTCCCTTGTATTTACTCTCATTCCATGAAACACCAGTCATATTTTATCTTGAATGAGTCTCTAACAACCGATATACTTTCTCTTGCAGACACACAGTAGCCAGTAATTCTCAGGGATTTTGGCCTCATGACGTCAACATGCAATACTCAGCGACAGAGATCACTGATGAGAAGTATCTCGAACGAGTCTTTCAGGCGACTGGTGGCCATGCGCACGCGCCTGCAGGAGTGAAAGAACCACACAGTATTTGTACCCCATATATCGCGGGCGCAGGGACTTCTCACGTGGACTTGTCTTTTGTTGTACTGATACTGCTGTTTACGAGTGGATTGCTTTCTTTCTAAATGTGCAGCTTGTCAAAATAATGTTGCTGCATAAAACTGTGTTAAACTTAAAATGACTAACTACGTTCGCTCATAAGGCCTCGCCCTCGAGCACTAGAGGTTCGAAGAAAGTGAATTGTTCAAGGGAGAGCAAATTGTTGCCAGGCTTCAGTTCAATTTGAGATCCAACTTTGTGCAACAACACTTTTTTCCATAGCTTCACTTCCCTAGCATAGTAACTACTAACAAAACTAGGCCACAATTTTAGGTTTTAATCGTATTTTGACTTTTTGAAATCCTGCTAAAGATTGTACCCCCTTAAATTAACGTGGAAGATTTTCCACCGAACGCAGTTATGAGCCAAAATATTATTTAACTTTTCACCCCTCACTGATCATGATCAACTTTTAATTGAGCACAGCTTACAGTTCATTTTTTTATTTGAGCGGTTATTAGCCTTAAACCAAATCAGAAATAACACTCAAAAAGAAGAACACTGACAACAAAACTAACGTGAACTAAGGTAAGCGCTGACAGCAAATGTAAATAGCCGGGCATGTAATGAAGCAATCAGATTTGGTAGTGAAAGCATGCAGTCTGCGCCAAGCAAGGGAAAATAATTCTACGCCAATGACGATTAAACAAAACCAAATATTTCGTATGGCTTATTTAGAGTTGATGACACGGCTTCCTCTGACCAAACCCCGATTAAACTCAGCTAACTCTGCAGGTCTTTAGAGTAGTAAACCCAACAAGGAATAATTCCAATTGTGTATTAATTTAGCGAGCTAGATACAGCTTTCCGCGGCACTAGAATTCGGTGCTCTTTCAAGGCTCAAAAACACCAAGAAAAAGAAACTTTACCTTACTGCTAGCAAATCATAGAAGTAAAAAAATTGACTGAACGAACTTTGTAAATAGAATGTTTAATATTTTTCCATGCAGTCCTTATCTCAGTTGTTTGATAGCAAGTTTATTTGAAATGTTGTGTTTAATGTTGAAGACAAATGACATGGTTTTACCAAAGACATTAAATAATATCAATTTTCTGCTGTGAAGCCTACTGGCAGCTGGTGTATAATGAAATAAACTGGCGTTCAATTGTACGTGGTCTATGATATGTAGTAACAGTCCTTGTGTACAGCTATCTTGTTGGTCACGCATACTCGTTTAACAGGTTCTTGTGTCAGCCATCTCGATTCGTAGACGCCCAAAACATAACAGTCAAGAGAGTTCTTGGGTACAATAAGGACTTTAAAGGAGAGGATCTTGATAGACCCTATTCATAAATGGCTGCCAATTAAAAATTCTTTGGTTAGTATGAAAATTAGCCCAACTAACCTCGCTTTTGAGTTGATAATTCAAAGGAATTTTTATCCTCAAACTAGTTTGGTTGGTTGAAAATAGAAAACAAACTGCGGTCACAAACATGACAAAACAACTCATGTTGTAAAAACCTTGATTTAAGAACTTAACGTTTCGTATGCTTCTACATACATCATCAGAGGTATAAAACGGTTAGCTGCATTACAATAAATTTAAACGATAAGACTAGTACCTAATAAGGAAAACCGGTATCTAATAAGGAAAGAAATGACAATGGATATAAATGAAAATGAACAGACTTCAAATCTTCTGAAAAAAAAAAAAACATATAAATGGCTAGTAGAGAAGAAGTTTCTCACTGCCAACATTTTCATTAAGTGCTGGTTGCAAATCACGAATCAATAATGTTTCTTTAATTTTACAATGCACATCAGATCGTCCGGTGGCTAAAATGTCAAAGTGATCCCATTTTCTCCTGTGGCCTGTCAAGGTCATATGGTCTGCCACGGCACAAGCGTAGTTAGTGCTCGTCAGCGCTTTAAAATACTCCGTTTTCCTGTCATATAACCGACGCTTTGTTTTTCCAATGTAAAAAGCGTTACAATCCCAACAAACAGCCCTGTACACAACCTTCGACATAAGGGAACGGCTGAGTCTGTCCTTACAGGGGAAAAAAGACTTAACACTTCTGATGACGTATGTAGAAGCATATTATCGTATTATCGACCTGAATAAATGTTCAATGCACGTTAAATCATAATATAATTTTGTTTGGGCTTTCCTCACCTGGTTTTAATAACAAATTTTACAATACTGACGAAAACAATATTTCATTAGCATTTACTGGTCCACTTCTGAGAGAGGAACCACGTTCAGAAAAGAGTTTTTATCGTGTCCTCGCCTCTCCCTTAACCTTACACATGCACGTTACGGAATAAATCTATATTATCACTTAAAAAGGTAAATTGCTTTTCATCAAAAAGGTCTTATTTTTTTCTCAAAGTAACAAACGCACTAGTAAGGCAGGTCCTACATTAATGATTAAAGGCCAGTATTATTTGCCAACGCCCTTTACAACAGGTGACAGGTATATTGTGGGGCATCATTCCACATTCTGTATATGTAAAGACCGTAACAGTCAAATTGAAGAATGCTGTTAAGTGTTTAGGCGAGAAGCCAGGGTTTTTTACTGCTGAGATTGCCATAAGCTCTTGTACTATTTCTAACGCTAACTCGTTTAGAATCAAATCAATTTGTTACTGTGATCAAAATGTTACTGCGCGCGATGGCAGCCGTAACTTTCACGGCGCTTTTCGTCGCGTCCTTGCTGCATTCGAGCGACGCAATCTGCAAACATCCAAAAGAGACAAAAGCCTGGAAGAGGAAAGGCTTAGTCGAGCGAGCCATCCAGTCTGACATTGTTATTTATGGTGAAGTATTCAGCAGTCCTTGTTGGAAACCTGGCTTTGTCAAGCCAACTGCAGCGCTGCTAACAACGACAACGCAATATCCAAGTGGAGTCAACTCAACAAATGCAACGAGCAACGCCACAATAACAACTTCGTCTCCTTTGACAATCAATACCACCAGCCCCACCACTAATATGACGACGGTTTCGCCTACACCTCCGTATAATTGCAGCTCGGAATTTTACAACGCCATCATCAAGGTTATCTGCGTGATGAAAGGAGGTTCTGTACCACAGTATGTGTATCTGCAGGGTTTTGGTCATGGCGAGGGAGTTTGTTTGGATGAATCTTATCACGACCATCACGCGTACAATATGTTAAAGTACCTGATTTTTATCCAACGGTAAGATTTCGTTATTTATTCTAGATTTGCATTCATTTAAAAATTCTGTGCCTTAATAATTTTTTCACCTGCTTTCTACGTAAATATATGCTCTTCTTTTTTAACAGACATTGTTGGTCTTCAGACTTTCTTGTGCCATTTTATAACTACTATTTTCGGTTAACATATTTTGGCCAAGGATACAGTATCTAAAATAGTTGTAAGCACAGGACTGTTAAAATCGTTCCGTCCTGTATTCTGTCTTTAGTTTGGCTGTTTTCCCCATTAAAAATGTTCTTAAATCCTCTGTTCTATGAACTCCCATTCATTTTCACTCAAGAATAGGTCGAAATGCGTATACGGTAGTTCAGTCAGTTTCAGTAGGTCTTTTTGTCCTCTCGGCTTCGACTCGACTAAAGATTATTAGCTTGAGACAAAAAGTTTAGCAAGCTTATCTACGTTTCTAAAAGACTTTATCACATATCGACTCATCGATTAGAATATACTTCCTGACTTAAAATTTGTAACTACGCTATACAATGTAGTTATGCAACGCTTTTGATGATGTACACGCATCTTATTAGATGTTTTGGTGCGTAGTGTCGCTGTATATTTTTACGAGTTGTGCCGTATTTTGACAAGCCCGTAGGGCGAGTCAAAATACAAACAACGAGTAAAAATAAACAGCGATACCACACACCAAAACATCTAATAAGAGATTTACTGTCCAACTGCTGTAGTAAATAAATTTATCAATAAAAGAGCAAGAGTGTGACAGTCTTTCGTGCGCGCGCCGACCTGTTCGGCAAACAGGTTTTTTACTGTACAAATAACTGTACAGCATCGCTGTACATTTGTACTGTTATTTGGACGGTATTCGCTGCAGTTGAATAATAATCCATGATATACCACGAGAGAAAGTTGCATAACTCTTTTAGGTACTTTGCTAGTTTTTTAGCGGAGCTCCTGCGCGCCGAAGGCGAGCGGAGCCCCATACTTAAGGAAATTTGGTAACCCATCGATCTCAAAAATTCTGGTTGTCACGTTACTGTCCGTACGTCCGTACGTAAGTCCGTATGCCAAACCCAATACCTTGAAAAATAAGGAAGGGTCTCCCAAGTTTTTCACGGATTCTAATAACTTGCGCTTGACTTCGCTGGTAAAAGCTAGAGTTTTACAATTTGTCATATAACCAATCCGTTAAAACAAGGTCGATATATAGTGATGAAATCAGCATTTTAGTGTGCGACTTCGAACTAAAACAAATGCAGACATGGCACAGTATTAAAAGCAATTTAGTCCCCGGCGTTGAAGAGACGGCCTTTTCAAATGTCTTTAAACATCCCAACAAAACAGTCTGCATCAAAACCATTTGTAAAAAAGAAATATTTTTTTCTATTCCTCAGGCTGAAAAACCCAACTGGTAACACTGTATTTAAAATCAACCCAATTAACTATCAGCCTGCCGCTACAGAGATAAACGACGAGAGCGCACTGGATCCAGTCTTTGAAGCCATTGGCCGGAATGCCCACATGCCGCTAGGAGTCATGGGTACTACGGATAGCGTGTGCAAACCTTACGTTGGTTCAGCGCGTGCTTGCTGTTCAAGTGTTCTGTTGATTATATTCGTGTCCAGTATTTTTCTGATGTACTAAACGTGGACCTGCAGAGCTTGGACTGCATGACCGTGAAACAATTTAATTAATATACTAAACTTTTTAAATCTCGGTGTCAGAATAGAAATTCTCCTCACTAGCTGAAAAGTTTTATATAGTCCTAGTTGAGAGAATTTCAATATAATTCTCTTGATACCCATGCAGATATGTTTTGGGCGATATATCTGGTCAGAGAATTGTATTTTACGTGAAATCTGAGTTCATTGTAGACGGGAGTCCATCACTGACAGTCTTCTTCCTGGTGGGGTTACTTTTAGCAATGTATTTCCCGACTCGTGAGTTAACTTGTACTCTCAGAGCGAAACGTTTCTACCATAAACGTCTTCGTAACCATGTTTTATTACATTATTTCTCGCATTGGTATAAATCAAACCCGTGCCCATGCGTAATAGTTATAATTATAATAGATACAGCTGTACACATTTGAGAAAACTGCAGCTGACAAGTTTTGCCCGAGTAGTGACATGATTGAAGCTAACACGAACGTGCTCAGTATTATTACAACAAATCATGCAAATAATAAAAATGCTTGAAAATCATTTGTCTATCAAAATGAAATTTGTAAACTTTGCTTACGACAACGGTACCATATGTATATCTTTGTATAAGCTATGAATGCCGGAGTGTACGTGATACGATCATTTCTTTCACAGCCACTTAGCCATTGGTGTTATATCGGGTCAATTATCAAGTATAAAAAGTACTGTGAGTGAGACTAAACAGCTTACACTGACGCTTTAATCTCAATATCTAAACCATGTGTACAGCTTGTCCATTGTGCACATGCGCAGTACAATTACGTCATAAGCCTATTATGTAACATTGGCAATGGTGCATGACGTTAGTTATCTATCTGCATGCTCGCCATTTGGCTTTTACAAGTACATAAGACAGGCACTTTCCGCTCACAGTGCCTCTCTCCACCCAGGTGTATAAATGGGTCTGCGGCGAATTTGATGCTGGGGGGTAACCAGTATTCCATCCAGGGGGGTCTAGAAATGCTCTTAGTCGATGCTACCGAAACCGGAGATAAGCGCCGGTCTGATGGGCCACTTGGTTCATATGCAGGCTTTGCCTTTGTTTCCGCCTCTCTCTCCTCCTCAGTCTGTCCTCCTCAGAGGAGGCTAGTGGGCTGGTAGTTCGGAGCATCGTCCTCCGGGCGCATTTCACCTTCGCCTCCCCTAGGTAGGGGACAGTTTCTGCCGCGTTCTGATTCAAGTACAGGTCGTATTGTAGCAGGTCGGTAGCATTACATCAGTATTCAGGACACATCAATCACTTGTCTTTTTTACGAAATATTGCCATGCTCTGAACCAGTTGTTCTTAAAATCTTGCCCAAGCGCGTCAACGTTTTATAAAAAATGTTCTCAACGAACTGAACCAGATATTAGCCTCCGTCGCAGTCAACTATGGGCGAAGATCGAGATATATATGTGGCTTATCGTATCATTCCAAAGTGGACTGAGTAGAGGCTTATTCAGGGCAGTTCTAAACTCGTCTAATAGAGGAACGGCAAACAGAATTCACGAGGTGAAGAAGCATTTGATAAAAGACCAGTCGGAACCCAGCATCCGCTTCAAAAGAGCTTTTCTGCTGAGCTTAACACGATTTTCCGTTACGACTGAAGTGGAGTTTAGTGGTATAAATGCACACGTGTGGGGCCATAGTTGTTTTTTAACATTTAAAATAGGGAATTCCCTTTTTTGCGATTGCTTCGGGTACGTCTTAGCTCTAAAACCACGGGTCACTTCAATGGCCGTGCCGACGTTTGTATATTCACCTCAATGCCTAAAAACGTCACTTGACATTACAATGTCACTGCTGCTACCGACCGTGCTAACAACGTAGGTGGTCCAAGCAATAAAAAAAAAAAAAAAAAAAATTCCAGTGTTTTAATCAGCTCCGCCAAGATGGCTAAGGTAGGCCAAGACATGCTTCGTTTTATGAAGTGATCGTATGCGCGAATTTTTATTTAAGGTATTTAGCTCAAGAACATGTTAAGACTGTAAAATCTGCCTTGAAAATCAGTGAATGTCAACTCCGACGCCCATTTGATTTGCCTAGTTGAGATTTTCAAGTATTTTGCAAAGACGGCATATTTCTATTATCTATACAACCAAAAAACTTTGTGGTGAGATGCAAAATTTCGTCAAAACAATGGTACAGTGATAATTTGCTAAATATAACGTTCTTTATATTATTTACATTTGGGATGTCTTTCTCCAGTGTAATTTTTCTTAACCCTTTTATCTTAATTACAGTTCGTCACGGCATCGTAATTCTCACAGATTGACTTACTATTACACTCCACAAAAAAAGCATAGCTGTTAAATACGTTTTCTGAAAGCGACTTTTTCAAACTAGTTGTTGTTTACAATTTTTTATGTCGCTACGGTCAGTTTTGGCTATTCAACGCACGTTAAGTCAGCAATGTGTAAAATTTCAACTATTTACTCTGCCCTGTGGAACCGTAGCTTTCAAGCGGTATTCGGCAGGGGATTCCAACATGCAATCTGCTAGTTTCTCTGTGCCCTGTCCGCCTCAAGCTGAGAGCTATTTGTCCGATCATTTTGGAATAAATCTGTTTTGACGAGAGAGAAGACAGCTCCCTGTTAATTCTTGCATGATAGTTGCAACCATGCGGTTTGAGCCCTTAAAAGCGGCATTGTTCAAAGCAAAAAATAGCTATACAAAGCGGTTAATTGTCCATGAAATAATACCTCCATTAGCAACGAAGTTTGTCACTTCAAGCAAACTATGTGCTTTTAGGGAGTTATTAACGTGATTCTTCAAACATGATCAAAAGCTCAAAAAGCTACGGATCACAGCAACAAGGACTTGAGAAAGCCAGTCTCATTTGACATTTGTCATTCATTCGGTCACAGCCGCTGACTCATCCGATGCGCGCATCAGTAAAGCTTTTAAAACGGAAAACTCTGAACAAAACAAACGGATGCGATAACGTTTTGCGTTCATGTGCATTTAGACCTTATCCCGCTCACGCTGCTTACGCATTAAACTTCATAGTTTATTTATTTACAAGATCACGGACCCAAAGATCCTAACCATCACTCAATTCTACTTTAATTACATCTCGCGTGTCAGACCTCGCGGAACGTCTTTGAGAGCTGTACTTTAATACTGAACTACTGTAGTGTAATGAGTTATCGAAGGCTAATAATTTGCTATCAAACTGACATTAATCCCTCTTCATAAAAACGGAATTAGCCGATTACTAGTGTTTCTTTTGACGCCATTTGTACAAAGAACACAATCTCCCAGATCTTATTACAGTCCATCTGTCTGTTTATCCTGTCTTTGTCAAGACACCTTCGTGTGTCCGAGCACCTTTTGTTCGTTCGTTTGTAGAAGCTTTAACTTGCAATTAATTTCTAATCGTCAGTGCATTAAGACCAAGAGTATTCATATTAGGCAAGATAAAGTATTCACTCCCGTGAGCAAAGAACCGTCAGACAAAATTAACTAACGCGTATTCAAGTAAGAACGAGACTTGTCACTTAGTCTTCAATTTAACCAAACAGTTTTTCCCTGTGAAATATCCATTATTTACAGGGTACTTAATGATTTTTTTTAAACACGGCTATTTGTAAACAATAAACGATCAATTCACTGTACACAAGTTCATCGGCGAACTTAGTTAAGTCTTGCTGCGAATGTGCATTCTGCGTTGCTGTGAAATACGCCGATATTGAGTGATAAGTAATATATTTTACCTCAGTTCTGGTCTAGTACAATGTGTTTTAAGGCTATCTGTCTTATAATGTACTATAAGAGATTCTAACAATTTCACAAGCTGTTATCTGTTACGTGCGGTTTAACTCTAACCAGTCGCCCAAAAAAGCGAGCTAGCTCGTCATTACAGCCTTCTCGAATGAACTACTTTAATTAAGGTTTTCCTGTGGCAAAATGCGACGACAAAGCATCTTCCGCAACCGCAAATTTGCTGATGTTCCTGACGTTGTAATCTCGTAATGTTGGAACACACGTGTTAATATACATTGCACATTTCCGTTTCGCAGCGCGCTCGGCCATTGTGTCGCAGAAAGCACTCCATTTGAAGTAGCGTGTTTGCGCGAAGTAATGAGTTATACTCAGTTCAACCATGATCGTGCAAAGGTGAATTGCTAATTGAACGCAGATTCATCCTGGGAGAGGAGCACGGAAAATCGCGCGAAAGTCGCGCGTTGTAAATCCCACGCGATCACGAGTCAAAGCGCACTTTCATCGCTTTGTGTGGCGATTTGTTTACCTTGCCTCAGCAAAGCCAAAAATCAAGTTTGGTGCCACTTTACAACGACTAACACCAAACCGTGAAAAATCAACACGAATAACCAACAAATATTGCTCGTCCAACAACCTCCGCACCTTGTGGAATGATTGTGCAACAGAAAATCCACATTGCCGTGTCTCAATACGGTCGTTGAAAGCAAACTGGATTTCGTGCGCTTATCACTCAGGCGAGAGGACAGTTTTGTTGTTGTGCGACTCATTTGCGTAGACGGAGAAGTGACAACATGACACTTTTTGCGCCTTCTCTTTTTGTGCTTGTGACAATGAATTTTCTTTGTGCCGCTCGCAATAGCGGTAGGATGAAAATGCGGCTGAGGTGAACCCTTTGGACAGCCAGGCAAGCTATCTTTCGTTGCTCCTAGCGGTAAGGTAGCATTCTTTCCTACCATGTCCACAATGTCTTTAAGCACGGCTCTACTTACTTTGTGTTTGATAGGTATTGTTGCGCTTTGGACGTTGACTTCGTCAACAAAGAACGCTGTATTGTTTTCCTGTGTGCCCGTGTCTCTGCGAATAAATGCAATATATGTTCTGTTCAAATAAGCGGCAGAATGCGTACACAATCCTCCAGTGAATCCAAAGCCGGAGACGTTGATAAATTGAGGGACTATTCCTCCTTTGAGGGTACAGTGAACTTCAAAGAGAGCGCTGTACAGACCCTGATGGTCTTTCTTCGGTCCTTGTCCGGGACTCGCCCTGACTGTTCCATATATCACGATGTCTGCTTTCTTTACTCGTGCTCTGGGCCTCAGCGGCAACCAACCGTCAGGCGGTGAGCAACAGAACGCGATCAGAATGTAGTTGAGCAAAATCCCCGAGAGAATTACAGCATGCGCGAGTTTCATTATGAATCGCTTATCCCGACAAAGGCGGCTGAAGAATATTCCCAAATCAAAGGTTTGCGAACGGGCTAGCTAGAGACTTGACAACTTTTATGTCGTAGCAAAACTTGAAGTGCTAGCATCGAATGACAGGGGACTGATTTGAGGGGGCGGCGCAAAGCTTTGTGGAAAGACTCCGCGGGGACCCAGTTGTGTAAACATCTCGCAATAATTTGTTGATCCAGCCGACTAACAGTATTAAATTGCAAATGGTGTACCTCTTGTGTTGAGACTGTTGATTTCAAATTAATTGTACAAATATTGATTAAGATTGCGCGCTTTCTCGAAACGGGGTCAATTTTAGAATGGTGAATACGTATCAAATGCCCTCTCAGTCGCTTTTAGCTGCGCGGAAATTGAGTCGGAAGCATTCAAGATGTTATTTAAGGTTATCACTGCAGAAGGAACAGGTTCTGGAAGCAATAATCGGATTAATCAATTCCCGGTAAAGCGATACAACCGTGCAATTTAAAGCTAGTGGACTTGTTTAATCTTTTATATTATGCTTCGTCACTTATCTGTAGTGCTGGGTGACTGAAAACTGGTAAATGCTTAAACAAAACAAATATGCAAATCAGGCTGCTTTAATGTGGCTCGCTAAACGGAATGCAAGGGAACACAAGCATGACACGCGAGGTCCAGGGACACAAATGTATCTTTCTGTGTTCGTCTTATCAGCGTGGATCAGTGATCGAAACCCAAAATCCGCAGACATTTCCACCAAGATAAGATTGCACTGTTTTGATAAAAAACATTCCCCTTGTCTTAAAGCTGCCGTGTTATGTGATAGGGATTGAAATGTTCTTAAAGAAAGCTTTTGTCTTCGCCAAAAACACACTTGATTTGTTGAAAAAAAGCAGTACTAAATAACTCTGAGACCGGAAAAACAAACAGATTAAAAACACTACACAATGGAGCGACTCACGACCGTCTTTTTTGCCTTTTTCCCTCTCATGGTTTTTTCCAGGTAAAATGCTTCAGATGTTTGAAAGAATCAATAGCGTTTTTAGCAAGCCAGATGGTAAATTCATCTAATTAAAAATCTTTTATCGCTGTTTCTCATGAACTTTTCTCCGAGAGACACATCAACTGTTGTAACTATCTTCAAAGATCAAAATTCCAAACATTCTAATCCGGTATTTAAAGAAAGCATTGCAGTCGTAAACAGCTCAGTATTTTGTTAAATAGCGTATTCAGTTTCCTACGAATTGCGTATTAAAAGCGCATTAAAGCCAAAACAAAACAAGTGGGCTAAATCTAATCGGTTTTGTCCGATAAGTTATGTACAGTTTCTTATGGCTTGGCGGGAAGCAAAACCGCAGCGCAATTTCCTATGTGACGTGCGCTGTGCATCATCCGCATGATCTGAAAAACAACTCCAAATATTTGAGCTGGCTTCGCAGTTTGCACAAGGTCAATTGAGAAAACAACGAAGCGATAACATAATTGCACCCAGCTGACAAAAGGCTCTATATTAAGCTCAATCTAGAGGCGTCTAAAAGCTCGCGGAAGCATTTAATTAAAAGCACTTAAAAGAGATATCCGGTTATCGTACGATAAGAGCTTCAGATCTCTGAGGTTAACTTTCGAAATTTCCGCTGTTCTGTTGAGGACTTTGGTCCCCGTTGGTGTGATTAACTCTCAAGCAGGGGGTAAAATGCTAAAATTTGCTGCTAATAATTGTACTTAAGGGTTTGACACTGTAAAACTTATAACATGAGTTACCCGCCGATGACAGCTCAGTCATACCGCACTGACCCGGTGAAGTAGTTGCAAATTAAAACAGTGACTTCTCTCTACTTCTTGTCATTTATCTGCTCGTACTGTTCTTTCAGTCTCTATCACTCCCGGGTTTTGGTGTAAATAAAACCGACATTTTCTATCTTGAAACCTTGAAGCCGATCTGACAACAAATCGATGTGAATTCGCCAGATTCCTTCACTGAGTGCAAGAAGAATGTCGAACGCGTGACAATTGTAATATTTATTTTCTAAACCTTCGGCCACTGGATCAAACTTTAAGTAAATCAATGGGTAGACGTTTTAAAAGTCCGATTTCCAATATTATTTTCTTATGTGATTGCTGTCTGAACGTTAAAGGTCGACTTTTTGAATAGGGTGTGACCATTCGAATACAAGCTATCAAGGCTGTTGGACCGCTGGATACTTAGGAGTGCTAGCTGTCACTTGCGTTTTAAACTTCTGGGAGAAATCGCTTTCAAAAATAAGTCTTGAATTAGAAAGACTCGGCTAGCACTGGCACTAGTCAGTTTGCATTTGCGTTTCCCAAGAATTCTGAGATTGATCAACTTAACACAGCCGACTGCTGAATATGTCTCCAACGGATTTGCGTCGAAGAGGACATTAAATCTTTCATCTTTAGGAAACATCTAACATTTGCGATCTCGGAGATGTCAAGAGAGCAATTCTTACGATTCAGGTATCAATAAAAGAGGAATTTTTTCACCGGGTAGCCGGAGCCGGCCGATTCATTGCTTTGTCGATCTTTGTCGCCATATGTGTCGCTGCATGGAACATACGGTCAGTATTAGTGTCTGGGTGATTGACAATGAGCTGATCGATTTGTTGGGAGAAGTTAACTGTCCATCAGGTTTTAAAACTCTGCACCGCGCTAGATGAGGCATTGTTTAGTCAAAATGTATAATCAGTGAATCGTGGAGCCGACTGACTCATTCATCGATGAATCATTGTATGTGATTTGGAATAAGCGTTTTTCATTCCTCTCTTTCCCAACCCGTCTCCAGTCCAGAAATAGAATTATGACGTAATACTAAGGGCAGGGTCTGGGGAAAGTGCATTGGTAAAAAGCGGCCTTGTCGACCCACTGACGCGTTTTGCTTGGAAGAAGGAACCCAATTCAAAGACTTTTCTTTTTCGGCACGACAAATCATAAAACTTCGTTTCTTTTCTTTGGAATTCTGAGGCAATACTCTACAATTTAACCCTGCGGTACTGGGCCCCTTTGGGACATTGATTTGGGAAGAAACAAGTCTGATTTTCAGATACCCACGGCCAGTTGAGACAGTTAAGCTGTGGCAATGCCGAGCTCGCTGAGACTTTCCAAGAAATGCAAACTCTTCCTGTCAGCTAAAATGATACCAGTTATCTGCTTTTAATTTTAGTCACTGTTTATACTCTTGCCATTCCGATATGATATCGAGCTGTAAAACGGGACCATGAATCGTGCTCTATATCGTCGCGGAGAGACACACACAAACGTTCATCTTCCCATTAATCGATGCACTATAAAATTCTCAATTCATCCGGGCTCCAATTCAGTTAGACTCATATTAACTGCAAACATGTAATTTTTGCCCTTTTCACAGAAGATCGGACCGCCCGTCTAAATTGAGGCCCACACAAAAAAGCTGCTGTGGTGAAGTTTTCAGGATTGCTTTTTAAGATTTCAAGTGACCCTCGTACGATTTGAAACTCTTTTTATTCCAAAGCCCAACCGAAACTGTCAAGGGGCTGGATGTCTTGGAATTGAACTTTGGCTTCAGTCAAGTTTAGAGTGGCCCTAATGATCGATAGAATCGATTTCTCATGCTTAAAATTACTAGCTGCCAAAAACTAGGAGGAAATTTACCAGTTGTTATCACTAAGCGATTTACAGGCGTAATATATGAACACCCGTTACATTGCACTTTTATACTGATAATTCACCCTGCCAAGAAAAAAAAAAGTAAGAATCAGTAAACGCCATAAGCTCCCTCGATGAGCAGTTTGTGCCTTTAGAGCAAAAGAGTTAAAAATATTGTTTAAATGATAAAGAAAAGTGTTAAAGGTTTCCAATCGTCATCACAACGCAGGGTTTCGAAGAAACGGTGAGCAACTGGCCGTCAAGTAGCAGCGCCGGAAAAACCGCCAGCCTGACGCGCCGTAAATGATGACCTGTTAAACTAAAACTTCCGATCCAATTTGGATACATCGATTACTTTCAGCGAGCGGAATTCCCGGTGCGAAGGCTCTCCAAAAGATTATTTTTATCAGCTTAATCCAATTATTTTATTAAAACAAGGCAGAGTACAGCGGAATTTCATCATTTAGTGGCATGTCTCAAAAGATATGACGTCGTGAAATTGATATTTTTTTATTGAATACAGAAGAAGCCGGAAATCTCCAAGGGTGATGTGCCCCGTGTGCTTTATCTGTAGTAAAACATGACAAAAATTGTCCTGGCTATATTGAGCTGAAAAAGGCATGATCTAATCTGTATTTTTCCAATCGATTTTTCCTTCAAAAGGCATTCATTTTTATGTTTCTTCATAAACACCTTTGGGCCTGAATGTCTAAGGCATGCTTGCCGCGCATGAAGCCGTTTGATAAACACATTGCAACTTAAGCAGGAATACTGTTGTTGAACGACATCAGTAGGGGGATAGCTTGTGTCGCAGACGCTACATACCACCGGTATACAACAGGTATATTACAGGGTTAAATTTCCGTCTGCAACGCAGGCTATAGGAGGAATGTCACCACCCGCTGATGGAGAAAGGAGGCCCCCGCTCCTCCCCCGGATTACTTTCCGGGTAGGAATGTAGACCGGATTCGAGTGCAAAATGGGCTTGACAGGCCTGCACGATTCCCAAGCGCGTGTTTTAGCCTTTTTCATAGTTTGGATCTCACGAGTATATCTTTGAGCGAACGCCCTCTTTTGTATGAAATAAGGGGCGGATCTCTGAAGCTTTCGCTCACTAATGGTTGTTGTTGTTCTATTAAATGCCATTTCATGAGAATTTGTTTTAGGTTTGGCACTGATGGTTGATATGTTGTGACAAAAGGCAAGATTCGTTTGTTTTCTTTTTGTTTTGGTTGGAGGGCTAATTTCCTATTTTCAAATTTCACTTTTAATTGAGAGAGCCTACCTCTCTTTTGGCATATATATCGCGGTAGAGATCGAGAACTCTTGCCAGTCTCACTTGGTACCTGTACATTTTTTTTTTTTTCAATACAAATGTTGCAAGGGACCGCATACGAAAATGCTGCTGGTATACGTAGGATCTGTAAAAGATGTGATCAGCCAAAAACAGAAACATAACAATGAAGCAAGGTTAATTACTGCGTAGGAAGCTTAACGGGACAACGACATGATAGAGTCCAAACTGAAAGCCAAGAATTGCAGTTTGGATTCTATCATGTCGTTGTCCGGTAAGCGTCTTATGTAGTAATCAGCCTTGCTTCATTGTTATATTTTTTATGTTTCCGTACACGTTCGTTTCGAGTCAAATAGGCGTGCATAGTCTTTTCGTCAGTACTCTGTAGGGCTTCTCTAACAAACCTGTGCTCGTCCGGGGAGGCTCTCAAATCTTACCTTTTGACAGAAAATGGCACCCCTTTCAGTTACCTATAGAAAGCAAACTGTCTACCCTTTCTATAACGGCCGTAGCCCATTTAAAACCCTTAGTGACTCACCCGTTAGGTGTGTCTGCTCAAAACATTTTTCAAAGGCTCTTAAATACCTCGTGCTGATTAAATGGCAGTTTCTCTTTTGTTTGCTATAATGATTAGTTCGTGAAAACCTTGCCCTTTTATTTAAATCCAACTTGAGAAACGTCAGGTTTCCAAGCACTCTTACCCCACAACCAGCATCGTTCCCAGGGTCTCTCTTCCTCCAGCCCCCTGGAGCTCCCTGCAGGAACCAAGATCGTGCCACAATATTTAAGGGGAAGGTCACTCCAAAAAACGTATAGTTTTTATCAACGCTAATAAAAATCTTGCATTAAGTTTAGCCACTCACCGAAGTTTCAGCCTCTAAAGTGCAGGTTTTCCTTATGAAATTCGTCTCCAAAAAAGCCCAAAATTCGAACATCGTTGCCGTCATCGTTGCTGCCATTTTGAACAGTACTCAGTAGCCGTGACGTCATTCCGTCCCAGAGATTTTGTCCAAGTAGCTTCCGAGGAGCCTTTTAACAACTATTCTGGGTTATGGCTGCTCTTGAACCATATTATTTTGCGCAAAACATGCTCCAAACTCCGAAATGATAGCATTCAAGATAGTGAAGTGGATAATCGCTTTGAAAACGAAATAAATTTTGCTGACCTTGTGAAGGGTGCCAAGTGAGTTGCGGATTTTTCTCCTTCCCGTCAATTTCGAGTCGGACGGAATGACGTCACATAAACACGGCCTCGCTGCCAAGACAGTTTCGAAATGGCGGCCTCCGAAGTCGCTTCTTTCGAGACGAATTTCTTCAGGATATCGGAAACTTAAGCTTCAGAGGCTGAAACGTCAGCGAGTGGAAAAACTGAATGTTTACTTGCTATAGGCGAAGGGAAAAAAGCAAGCTTTTTGGAGTGACCTTCTCCTTTAACCTCAAGTGCCTCCTCCCCAGCCTCAGGAATCTGAGGTTATTAAAATGTTTGTGATTTTTGCATGTCGATTACTTTTTTAAACTACCTCTGTACCAGCTTTATTCAGAAAGAGGGAAAAGTTTTCGATGTTAGATAACTAGGAACAGTTTCCTTTTCTTTCCAGCACTTATACTTTGATGAATCAATAATCCCACTCCAGTATCTGGTGATGGTACGATATAATTGTGTCTAATGAAATATGCTCATTCATTGGTGAACAAGTTGTGATCATCGAGAGTTTTTTTACATAACACAAACTTCAATTGCTTATAATTCATAAACCGGACCCCATTCTTTTATTACCAGATTGTGATCAGTATGTTGCCGCTGGATATATACACGTTTTTTCAAAGTTTGCAAAAACTATGTGGAGGGGTTCAAAGGCAACTTAATTTTGGGTTTTCTGTCTATCAGTTTAGTCCTTCAGTTTAAATTTTTAGGGTTAGTTTTGTCAAACTGCGTAAAACATAGACAAGTAAAACGCTAAAATAATTAATAAAACCTTGAATTGGTTCTTGAACAAAGGCAACAAATAAACTAACTAAAGAAAATTGATAAGCTATATCATCCGCTCAGACAACGCGACCTATTCTCAAAAACAGCAGCTAGCGTTGTTCTGTTCTAAAAGAACTGAGCTACTACGCGCGCTCTCATTGGTCAATAGGTGTGTTTAGATGAGAGTATGTAAACACGGTTGTGACGTTTAAGATTCGCGCGTATTTTTGAGAATCATTTTATAAAAGCAATAGAGCATTTTTTCCGTGTTCACATAGCCTCATCTAAACACTGGAGGGGCTGGGAGAATTCTCGAAAGTTATGCAAACCCTTGACTACGTCTTGCAGTTTGCATAACTGTCTCGAATTCTCCCAAACCTCCTCGTGTTCATATGCTGAAAAAGTGCTCTATTGCTTACTATTTTTTTCTGTAAGAAAATACATGTTTTACGATAACTGAAGAAATTCTCGCACGCTCATTGGCCAATTTTCACTGTCAATAAGCGGACAGACACATCCATTTATAATTTATGCGATGCGTCAACGAGCAAGAGCGGACAATTTGACGATTTGTTAATGTAAAAAACAAATTGAAGTCAGTCTGTCATGCGTCTGTCCTGTTATTAACAGTGAATTTCGTCATAACATTGTCAAAGTGGATCATAGGACAATCCACAGCTACTTTGACAATGCCATCGGTGAAGTACTGGGAGGAGTGAGTATCCGCTGACCCGAAGCATTGCATGCGCAACTTCCAAGAAAGGCAGACAAAATTTGTGGCCACTTTCGGCCACTTTGTGTCTTGGTTGTTCGTGATAACACCATTTAGCCAAAACATCGCATATAGACAGAAAGAAGAGCATGCGAGGCTTAATTTTTTATTAACATTACGCAATGGATAGCAAAGCGCAAAAGAGAATCGAGGTTGCTAAGCGTAAAGCTAGAGCAGGTGAGAGTTATGAAAATACGTTTGTCGTTTACCTTCTATTGTATGTTTTTTTTTATGTGAGTGTGGTTTTGTTATTGTTTATCTCAATTTGGATTTGGCATTTTGGGGAGTAAATTACTATTATTTTTTTAGTTTTTATTTTCTCCACTAAGTAGCTTTTTTCGGTTTTGATCGATAAATCATTATTTTGGTAAATTATTTCATTTCGTCCTAATTTTCTTCATAACTGTAAGCTTTATTTTAGTGTAGTTTTTAAGATCAAGCTCTATTGCTTTGATGTAAGCTTAAGCTTACTACTACATCTTTAAAATTTGAGGCTTAAGTTTGTAGTGATGCTGGGTGAAATGTCTATGGTTGGTTCAAGTATCAGAGAACCTTTTACTAGTACTGATTGTCATTAAATGTTAAGCAAGGAAGGATAGGAATGTCTAAAAGATATTTTAAAATCAGTTACACGGGCTACTTAGTAGTTAGGAAAAAAAAAAGGTTATGTAATGTATAAAGTCAAGAATTACAGTCGAACCTCTGCACAGCAGCCACCTCAGGGACAGAGGAAAGTTGCCGTTGAAGAGGGGCGGCCGACTCAAGGGGAGGTGGGGGTGCAATATGAGACCTGTTTTTTGGGGGGTGCTAGTAGTAATTTAAGATTAGAGCAGTGCGTTCACTATACTGTATAGGGTATTTTCTGTGAAAGCTGTTTGTTTAAAGGGAGAGGCTCAAAGCTGCATTTGTGGACTTTGTATGTTTGCTCATTTTTGATGACATTGGACAGATAACGATCTGCCCATGAAGTTAAACTATGGATGGATAAATTATGGTCCACAGCAGAGCCCCATAAAAGTGTTTTTAATAAAGTATTTTTAAAACTTGAACTGTACAAAATATTTTCCAGGAAAAGGGAATCTTTAAACTGTTTGTGACTGTTTGCAAACCACTTATTATCATATTAATGTTCTTTTAGAACTAAAAGGAGAAGATGAGTGGACCAAGTTGAATCATGCTGAAAATTTTGATACTAGTCTTGGAACTGTTAGAGACAATGTTCCACGACAGGACTGCAATAAGATTTCTAAATCAGAGTTTGTTGAAAGATATGAAAAACCAAGAATTCCTGTTGTATTGACACATACCATGGATCACTGGAAATCAATGAGAAAGTGGACTGTTGAGGTATGTGGAAAAGATACACATGTGCATGTAGTTACTAGTACGTGAAAATTTGGGGTCATGATTGTACATGTAAATGAAAATTCAAACAGAGAATCTGTAATGTAGATGTACTGGTATATTAATCTAACTCGACTTCTACATAAATGTATAATTCCAAGATATTTTATTTTATATTCTTTTCTTGTCAACAATATGCCTCATTTGTGTAGCTATAGCAGGAGAAACAGAAACTAATATAACAGGCTCTTCTTGTTCTTTGCTTTTGAAAGATCTGACATGATAAATCTCATACACAATTCAGTGTGTGAATTGGTCACGCGACTGAATATGCCCGTGGAGCTAAAACTGGGGAATATTTGTCAAGTAATTTTCCTAAATTTTTCAAAACTGTGCGTGCTGTGAAAAATATTTGAAAGATGGTAAACACACCTCCATTTGGCATGAAAGTATGTTCAGATATTAAATATTAGTATTAAATACACTCAAAACTCACAGTTTTCCTTGAGCTGTACCCTTTCTTGAAACAGATAATATCTGTGGACATATATCCTAGCATATTTTTGCACCAAGTGGAAGCTACTGTTTATATATTCTTATGAATCCTTGTGTTATAGAGACTGGCAAAGAAGTACAGACACCAGAAATTTAAAGTTGGCGAAGATGACGATGGCTATGCAGTGAAAATGAAAATGAAATATTACAGCGAGTACATTACACATCAAAGGGACGACAGCCCACTGTACATATTTGACAGTTCATTTGGCGAAGTAAGCTCATTTACAGCACACACATGTAGGCTTATTTCATGGAACAATAAAGCACCATACAGTACCGCTCCACTCAAAAGTAAGATGCCACCTCTCATCTCATTTCTCGCGAGACGAGACTCTCGTCTCTTGAGAAGGTGGTAACTTACTCTTGAGTGGTACTTTAACTTTACTCTACTTCTTCTAAGCTTTCAATAAGATATGAGGTAGAGGGCTAACTTTAACAATCAGAGGAATACAAGAGGCCCATGAAAACTTCCTTTGAGGTCAGTGTCGCCTGCTCTATGTACAACATACAGTCAAAGGTTTGTGTTACTTAATACAATGTAGAAGACAGTAAAATCCAGGACAGATTAAAGTGCTCCATATGTTTACTTAATGATCAAATAGCTAGCAAAGATTGTTTTTTATTGATTTTACAGCATGCAGAGAAGAAGAGGTTGTTGAATGATTATGAAGTTCCACGGTTCTTTGCTGATGACCTCTTTAGATTTGCTGGAGAGAAGAGAAGGCCGCCTTATAGGTACAAAATACATCTTGCATTCTGATTATTATAAACTTGGAGATGATTAGCAATTAGTACTATTTACTTCCAAGCAGTTGTGGGGAAACAAAACAGCCTCCTGTTTCACTTTGGCAACCAAAGAGTAAATATTTTGGTTCCCTAGTTATTCAGCTTGTGCCCTTGCAATTTGTGTGGTATTGATCTACTAAAAAAGGTTATTAGCTCACCTACCTGGGACCAAAGTTGTGGAATAAACTACCAGGCGAAATTAGGACTCTACAATCACCGAGCAGTTCTAAAAGTCGTAGTCGTAAATGTGACCTTAATGTGAGTGAGTCTCTCGTAAATGTCCACCACTATTCCCTTCTTGTTAAATATCAAAACTTGTTATTAAGTTATGTCTCTTTTTCAGGTGGTTTGTTATGGGACCTGCTCGTTCAGGCACAGGAATTCACATTGACCCCCTGGGAACTAGTGCCTGGAACAGTCTTGTATCAGGACATAAACGCTGGGCATTGTTCCCTACAAACGTTCCCAAGGATCTTCTAAAGGTCACCAGTGCAGAAGGGGGTGATCAACGAGATGAAGCCATCACCTGGTTTACCAAAATATTTCCCAAGACACAGTTACCTTCCTGGCCTCAAGAATATAAACCAGTAAGTGATAGAAATTATAAGGGTTATTGACAGAGCGTGAGGCCAAGATGGCTGGATATTTGCCAATTTTTTTTTTTTTCTGCCAGAGTCAAGGTCCATAAATATTGTGCAAAAGAAGAAGAATGAGGCCAATTTTCAGCCATCCTGACTGAATTTATAGGATGAGGATTTTTTTTTCCAGTAAAATTTTTCTTGTGAGACAGTGCATAAACCTGCCTGTGCAAGATGGTGCCATCTTGCTCACTCAGGGAGTCAATCATAGTGCGGAATTTGGATCATCTTGGCCACTCATGGAGCTAGTCATAGAGTAATATTTGTTTAATTAATAACAATAATGATGATGATAATAATAATAATAATAATAATAATTATAATAATAATTATAATAATAATATTTACACAGGGGGCGATCTCACATAAAGTGGTTTTCAGAACGACCCTGTGGAAAATATTACAAAAACGTAAAAGCTATACAAAAGAAGTTAAATAAATTATTTTACAGTTGATTTGAGAATAAACAAATAGAGAGGTATGTGCCTCTCTTGCCCTCCACTACACCCCCTGTCTCAGAAAAAGAGAGTCCTCCTTTGAATAAGGTATATATGAATATATATGGGGAAGAGGGGGTTGAACACAAAGACCCTCCTTCTCCAGGTTCATGAATGAAAAGAAAAAGCCCAGACCCAATGGGTTAATTTTTTTGTTGTTTTGACTGTGATTATTAGCATTATATTGATTTGCTTTTTTCTATAGCTTGAGATCCTGCACTGCCCTGGTGAAACAGTTTTTATCCCTGGTGGATGGTGGCATGTGGTCATCAACTTGGACACAACAATTGCTGTCACACAGAATTTCTGCTCACCTGTCAATTTTAATGTTGTGTGGCACAAAACTGTCAGGTAAAGGGTCTTTTAATGTTAGTGATCACAGTCATTTGGATCAGCTGTGTTGGAAGGGACAATAAAAATGTTCACCGAGTATGGTAGCCATACAGTTCCAAGCCATACAGGGGGGAAAATATTGATTGGGGCCTAGGCCTGGCCCTGTTCATTGCCCACTTTTTCAATCATCTCCAGTAACTGAGGACCTGGAACAGGCTTCAAGGGTGATTGTAGTACTACAAGAGTATACTAAGTCTTTATAATCCTGCTTTATTTATTAAACACAATATTGATGATTAGATGATGGGTGTATCAGACTCATTAGATGTAAGGTTTACAAGCCGAAGCTTAGCTAAGTCCTTCTATTGTTTTCGTAGCTGCAAATTTGACTGGGTGTCGGCAAATGGTTGGAATTAAGGACAGCCTTGCAATATATGGAGGTGTAGTGCAACCTTAGAAAACACAACTGCAAAACAGAACGCCTTAAATCACCTCATGGAAATAGAAACTGGTGGTCATGAGTGAAATGGACACTGTATGAGCAACATTTCTAAAACCAAGCAGGGCCTTATCTTAGCATGATCTCTCTAGTTTGAATTAAATTTCAATTCCTTGAGGTGATCTCAGGAAGTGCATTTCTCCATCTGACAAGTTGTAAAATCTTACGTCAAACTTTTTCAGGGGACGACCGAAACTATCCAGAAAGTGGTACAAGAGGCTCAAGGTAATTTGCTTCCACTGCTAAAACTTAATCATTGCGATAACATTTCTTCACTGTGTAACGTATAGAACTAGATTTGCCAGAGATAAAGCAGTCTATACTTCTGGTTCTTGTCGTACATAGTTTTCTAAATTTCTTTAGAAGTTTAATTTCTGGTACTTTCTGCCATTCTCAAATTTATTTTGCCTTGGCCAAACTGGTCACGCAACTGGAAGAGAGGTAGCTCGATGTCTAGTCCACTGGACCCCTGGGGGAGTCCCCCGGGACTTAGGACCCTGCACTGTGCGGTTCAGATTCCAGCCCTCCGTGTGGTCATTTCATTGTGTTCTTGGGCAAGACACTTTACTCTCAAATTACCCCAAACCATTTGGAGTGTAAATGGGTACCTCGAATTTAGTGTTGCGGGGGAACCTTGCGATGGACTAGCTAACCAGAGGACAAAATAACCGTTGAACAAAACAAAAAGGAAAACCAGGGCTCGACACTAACGGTAGCCAACTAGCCACAGACTAGTAGAAATTTAGTTTTGGCTAGTAGGTTTTCGATTTCCACTAGCCACTTTGGCTTGTAAACAATGAAATTGGCCGAACTAGTTTCTGTCTTTGTCAAGGAAAACAAACCCTTTTCTCGGAAACAAGATCAGAATTTCATTGTGGACATACACGTACCATGTGACAAGGCACGTGTTGTTCAGCTCGTATGCAAATTTAAGTTTGTTTACTTTTGGCTGTGTGGTACGTAAACAGATAACTGAACATATTACTATGTTGAACGAAATATTTGACAAACAAGACAGCATTTTCTGAAAGAACACGTCAATGTTCTTTTTTGTTTAAATTAGTGGAACAAGACACAAGCTTCCTGATAAAATCATGCGCAAAATTGTGTGGATCTGTAAAGGGATAACATTTCATTTGTATAGTAACGATACATGGGTGATCTGTCGTCGTATGCATACTTGCAAATTTACCATTACAGAGATAATTGGATGAGAAAGATTTATTTCCTTCGACATTTAAATCAGTTGTTTTTAGCAGTCAAATTTCACCAGCGATAGTTTGCAGTATTGTTCAAATAGTTGTTTTGCTTTCTGCGGTGCCTGTCAGTCTGTAAAGAAGTCTCAATAGTTTTTACAATGACGTCTCAGGGTCTCTATAGTTGTCCAAGGAAGTCTCAAAGAAAAACAGTCTTGAAAGTCTTTTCAGGAACTGGAATTAACTTTATTGGAACCAGTTTAAGTTCAATGTAATTACCAACATTGTGTATTAAAGAGAAATGCTTGCGTTTTGCTCTCAAGTCTTGCTAGTAATTCTGCTGTTTATTGGACTTACCTTGTTACATAAAATTTTCGCGGCCAGTTAATTTCGCGAATTTCACGTTTTAAAAAAAAATTGCAAATTTGAAGTGACGCGAAGAGTTAGTGTAGAAAACATAACACATTATGTTACTGTTGACATATAGTCCCGCCATTGCGTTTTTGTTACTTTTGACGTTATTGTACCTTTGATAAAGTCGGTGTACTAAATTCAAGGACATGTTCAAGTAACATTGCCAAGGAAATAAATTGTGTTACTCAAAAAGGAGAAGTTAAAGTGATTCAAAATACAAAAATTTTTGCAAAATCGCGGAATTTAAGTGTCGCAAAATATACACCCCCAAACGATGGAATAAACATGTCGCGAAAATTTCATGTAGTAAGGTAGCCAACCTCAACGCTTGGCTAGTAAAAACATTTTTTTGGCCAGTAACATCTAAGTTATCACTAGCCACTAGGCTAGTAAGTTGAAAAGTTAGTGTCGAGCCCTGAAAACAAAGAACGATTGATCAGGTTATGGAATAGCATTCCTTCCAGACGCGTCAGTTTAGAATTACGTCAAGTCACTTCATACTAGTCTGTACCACCCGAATTAGGATAAACTCCAGCAATATAAGTGGGACACTTTGGCTTAATGGAGACTTTAACATGTACTCTGATGAACATCTGATGTGAGTGGTTTAACTTCTTTTAACAGAAAGAGAGAGCGGAGATAGCAGAGATTGCAGACAGTGTGCACATAGATGAACCTACTGGTGTCCAGTCTGACTCGTCCTCCTCAGCCTCGTCCTCGTCATCATCGTCATCATCATCATCATCGTCAAGTGAATCCTCGGAGTCTGAGTCATCAGATTCTGAAGGTGACAGGTGCAAAGAGAAGGAGAAACACAGCCCTTCGCACGGAGACAAACGGAGAAGGAAACGGTGAGTCGTGTTCAAAGAACAGAGGACAGTGTGTGGGGGCTGGGAGGGGGGCATTACTGACAAAAAAAAATAATAAAAATGAAAGTGAAAGTTTTGGGCCGACGAAATGTACACATGTATTTCTGAAGCCAGTGCTGATGGTTAAGTTCCCGCTTATAACAAGCGCTTCACCTAAGAATGCATATCAAACTGGTTTCCACTCAGTAATCACTATCAAGATCATGCGGAAACCATATGCTAGCAAAATACAGCTGCCAAAACCGCGCAGTCAAACTCAGTGTACGTATGCGTCATAATTCAATAATTATTTTCACTGGCAATGATATAACACAATACATACATCATATACATACATACAAGTTTATTCAAGATGTGAAAAGGAAAAAAAGTCATAAAATGCATCTTGAAAAGGAAACAGGAGGTATCGTTTATTCATGATGCACTTGAGAAGTTTGGAGAGCACTCAAGAAAATAGAATTGCTCTAGACTTGAGGCGTAGCCGAGAGCAACTTTTTAGGTTGGCCTTCTCTAGCGCATTCATTTACTTTGTTCATAACTGTCAAAACTATCTCAAAACTAAATCTTGAACACAGCGGTAGATTTGAAATAGAAATTAATAAGATTAGCCGTCATAGATGCAGTAAGGCGCTGTCAAGGAGCACCTTTTGTTAAGAAATTACGGTGTTTAACGGAACGGCAACGGGAACGTCGCTAAACAAACGATTTAATGAGCAGTACAATGGCTATTCACGTGCGTTAGAATTCTTGGTACATTTCTTTGCCGTTCTCTGTAAAAAAACAAACAAACAAACAAACAAACAAACAACGTGAAATGACCAAATTCTGCGTTGTGTGAGAACGTGAACCATGTTTGTTTTTTATACTTATGTTCAGGCGCTAGTGAAAAACAGTCGTCACGCTTCTTTCATGCTCTCCAAACTTCCCACGGGTATAGTAACTTGACGATGCAAGCTTAAGCGTGAATCAATTGTCAAGTATTCCCCAGTTGACTTTTTTTTAAAATTTGTGGAATTTTCATCGCTCATGAGCAGATTCGATCTCGAAATCTCAACACTCAAAACATCTGTTCCATCTGAGCGGTTTTCACTTGAGTGTCAAGGTAAATCGTATTTGTTGTGGTTTTTGCATTACTAGTATCACGCCAAGCAATTCGCTTAAGTAACGATCCATTTAAGAACGATAGTACCACGCGGCAAGGAATGCAAAAAGGTGCTAACTTTTGTGCAACTTTGTTATTGTTGTATCATACTTCTTATTGGCTCAATCAACAAACTCTAGCAAAACTTCAGGTAGCTGTATATATATTTATGCGTAATTGATCAACTATCTTCCTTTCAACTAAACCTCTTCGGAGTCTAAATACCACAGTAATCCTATGTGGGGAACATTGGAAAATTGGAAGCTTTTATTGTCTTTGTTTACGACTGTTGTGATTGGTTGAATGTTTTAACACAGACGAAACTACCTTTCAAAATAGAGTTTAAATACATAAATTTTATTTCATAAACCTGCTTTTCATCGGTTGATATATTCTCCGTATGAAAACACAACAGTTTCAATGTGGGGAAAGCGCAATGTCGCAGAACAATAGAAAATGCCACAGTTCTTATGTGGATCACTACTTAAAAACCCTTAAACATTCGCGCAACTTTATCATCCAATCAGGATTAAAACCCAAACCAATCATGACTCTCTCGCGCGCGTTTTCCCGCTCTTCGCGTCAGCTGCACGCATTCACTTCGAGTTTTGACTGGTTCACTGGATTGTGTATATCCTTTCTGATTAACCAGAGTGATCACTTTGGATTTGGTTTCACGATACTCGTTTGAAAACTGCTCTAGCTGTACAGTGTTAACAAGAAATGAACCGAAAAAATGAATGTGCTAAGTTTGATCGCAGTTCGCGTCAGTAATATGTTTTTGTTTTCTTTATATAATTTTCTTTCTTTTTTTTTTTTTTAGGCCAAAGCTGAATTCCCCGTTAATGTCATCCAGAGATGAACAGTGTTTGCGTCCACCCTCTCCAAAACGAGGCAGATGACAGAGATTAAGGTTTGCCAAAAGTCTTCAATGAGTTTGTCAGTTTTATTTGCATTGTGTGAAGTTTGAAGTTTGAAGATACCTTATTTCTGATAAGAAATGTGGAATTCATTGTCTTAAGATCGTTAGTTTGTACGTCGTTTTCTTTAACTGCGTCGTTAACGATATGAACTTAAAATTCAAAGTGTTCTTAGAATCTTTCAAGGTGTTATTGTTGTAAGTGGAGCCCCTCCGCCTGAAACGCATTCAACAATAGTGACATTTTGCTATGAACGCCCTAAGTGAGACCAGAATCATTGATTCACACCCCTAAAGCGAGACGACGAGCATCCCCTCGACCTTTTCATATGGGGGTTCCGCCCCCCCCCCCCCCCCTGCGTCCTTCTGATGTTGTGTTTAGTAAGTCCCCTTTTTCTTGAACACACCTTCGTAGCTTGCTGCGTGGGGTATTTTTTTTTTTTTTATAAATCTTGCTAACCCGCTTTTTTTGTCTTCACTCTAGGTTAATCCTCATTGGAATGAAGAACAAGCATGGATCTTCAGGAACAAATATTTTTGCCGGCGTAATGAATTTGAATGCATTTCGAAATGTTCGAAATGTTTGAAATGTTGTGACATAAGCAAACACATGCGTTAAAAACACGTGGATATTGAGTACGATTAAAATTATTGTAACATGCTTGAAATTGTTGGATGTTATTTTGTTTGTGATGGACTAAAATTATCAGTTGAGTAAGGTTGGTGACCAGGTTTTAACGTTCAACTTGTGTTGCTGTCACGGGCAGCTGACTCCGTTTCCAGTGGCAGCTTGTCGGCCTTTGACGTCATAGCAGCAAAGCGCGCGAAATATTGTAGGCGACGCACTGCTGTTGTATTGTTACCATTGGAAACGAAAGTTGCCCTTGACAACACTGTGATTTGAAGGTCCAAATGTCGTCACCAAAATTAGAACGCCTGTTGCGCAGTTTAGGAGCAACAGCCGATCAAACTGGACTCTCCACCCCGCATCCGTAATAGATCGTTTTCACTTGACGTCATCATTTTCTAAAATCCAAAACTAAAGAGCCACCAAAGATTTTATTCTCATCAGGCATAAGAGGTGGTAAATTTATATCTGTTTACAATTTTGCAGCTCAATAGCGTCCTTCATTTGGATACCAGCGCATTTTGAATTCATAGTTCCGGTCGCGTTTGTCAAAAAAAAAAATATGCACTTATCTCAAGATTTTTAGCCTTTTTGGAAGTTAGAGCATTAGGAAAAGTGCTTGTGTAAATGCTTGTTTGTTCAGTACAGATAGTCAGTCGCCTAGATAGGCAAAGAACAGTATATAGAAAATACATTATACAGTATATAGTTCTGTTCAAGATGTTAGAAGTTTGGGAAGACGCACAGACCTAAAACTTGGAGAAGTACCTTCTTTATTTATTTCCTATAACATCACCATTTCTTGACTTTATCCACTGAATGGTTTACGATTTTTTCTTTGTTGCGTGACAGTGGAACGATCTATTGGGTACTTGGGGCGTCACGTAACCCGAATCACAATGCGTGACAGTGATCGCCAATGTACAAGTAGACATGGGTGAACAGTTTGTAGTGTTTGTGTGATTTTTCTACTAGTCAAAAATCAGTTTAAAAAAGAACCTGTAAATTTTACACCATTGTAAGCTATTGTTTTGGTGTTAAAGTACTGTAATCTGAGTATTGGAAAATGCACAAGGACGACTTTTGTCACGTGTTTATCACCAGGTTGTCTTGTGACTTGTTTGTGCCAGGCGATGAATTAAGCCCGTCCAAAAATAGCCGTTCGGATTGTGTAGACACGCTTTCCCGTTGCTACTTCAAAATGATTGAACTGAAGCTGCTTTTCCTTGCCTTTGCTTTGACAATTTGTTCAGCAAGTCTGTCAGAACCGTGGAACGAAGAAGAAGAAGAGGAATGGGTTAGAACATCCATCGATTACGTCACAGGGTCCATTTGGCCCAAACCTCAATCATACAACGCGAGTGGCAAGGTTTATACACTGACCTCAAGCGAATTCTCCTTCGATTCAACGGGTGAAACGAGTGATGTGCTCAAGGAAGCGTTTACACGGTACAGAGACTTGGTTTTTCCCGATCCTAGTGAAAAACCAAAGGCAGGGTTGCCTCAAATTACTCAACTATCCGTTAAGGTTGAAGAAAAATATGCACCTCTATCGCTGGAGTCGGACGAGTCCTGTAAGTAACCTTAAGCGTAAGATTAAAAGCACTTGAAATTTTTGCAGTAAGCTTTATGTTTCAAACGTTGTAATGATACCAGATTGTTTTTACTTGGAGATAATGTTGACCCCTAAATGTTAGTTTTTAAACCTCATCCCAGAATGTAGCCTGTTGTTTATATACAATGTCTTTAGTCATTACATAACGGTGGGAGTAGCCTGGGTAGGAATAGCCTGCGAACGCAGACGTATTTCCAGCTGTCGCTTGTCTCCGCCAAAAATAACGTACGTAGTGACGTAGTGACTTTTGTTTCTCCTTGGCCAATCAGATTCCATGACAGAATGATACTCGAGTGCTCCTCACAGTGAATACCTCACGCAGTAGTTCTGGGGCTACTTGAGCTTAACTGTGATTGGCTTAAAATTCCTACTTCACAGAAATCGTTTCCTGTCTCGAGTTCGCAGACATTATTTTCAGCAGAGACAAGCGACAGCTGGAAATATGTCTGTATTTGCAGGCTAGGGTGGGAAGGCGAGGTATACTTTCTTCCCAGTTTATTTTTGTTGCATTTTCATTTATTTAGTTATTTATTGAAGTAAGTTAATAAATGCAATATAATATAAATTAATATTTTGTTCTACTTTAAATAAAGACATCCTTTTGGTGGAAGCTCCCTCTTCATCTCTTACTGCTAAAACAGTGTGGGGTGCACTGCGAGGTATGTAGCTACACAACTGTGTGGCAAGTGTAAATAATAATTACATAATATTTTGTTGATAGTAATGTCTCGCCATCAACTCAGGCATCAACTATATAGCTAGTCTGCAGGTTTAGTCACTTGCTTCCAAGAGACACCTCGTGAATCTAATATAAGGACTGTAGTCCAGCAATAAAAAACAAGGTCCTGGCAAAGAAGTTGTAATTTCAGTTTCTGAGGGTAAGATTATGGCAATAAGGATTTCAGGGTACGCAATAATTTATTATTCAACTACACACAATGTTCTCAATCATATGTTCACAAATTATTTACTTTCAACTAAGCAATCAACTGACATTCATGACATAAACTTAATTTTCGAGTGAAAAAGCACTTTGAGGATATCCCTGGAAGTATCGTAGAGGCTACCCACCCTAACCTCAAACAGGGAAGCATGATATAAATTGTTTGTCTGATTAATTTATTGTTTAAATGTTTTGACTACATCTATGTTGACCAGGTGATCTCTTAATAACTTAAAGAGATCATACAGCATATATGGTCAAATTTTAATTAAATTACAAATTAGTTGACATGTAAACTTTTCATTAACAGGTCTTGAAACATTCAGTCAAGTTGTTCACCAAGATCTGGATGGATTGGTGAGCCAATTCACTTTCCAGTAATTCATTAATCTTTCTTTCTCATGTTGTCAATTCTTATATTTGCTCGGCTTATATTAAAAGATATTTAACTTAAAATTAAGGTTGAGTCAGAGTATTGGTAGCATAATGCCAGTGAGGTAAATAAATCCTTGCTCCCTGGCTTACATCTCTTTGTAAAAATTGGTAAGTCAATTGGCGTCCCATATTTCTATGAGCTTGCAAAGGATTCTTATGAAACTTTGCATTTTACTGAATTCTGGAGGATAAATTGTTCTTTGGAGGCCACTTTATGTTTACAAATAATTATAAAAAAATAATATGAAAAATTGTTGATAATGTGTCGGTCAGACATCATCAAAATGGTTCATTTTATTGTATATTGATATTAGGCGTACTTATAAACTCTCAAAGCCCTTCCCTTGTTACACTGCAGGGACCTTGAAATATATTTTTATTTTTATTTGTTAGTAACTTTGTCAATGGCTTGTTTTCAGTATTTGGCAAATGGTTCAACAATCATTGACCATCCAAGATTTCACCACAGAGGGTTCATGATTGATACTGCCAGACATTACTTGGAACCATCTATCATCCTCAAGTTCATCGTATGTTTTTTAAAGATTGTAATAATTTAATTCAGCAACCAGGGTGAACATTTTAGTTTGGGTCAGTTCAAGGGTGGGCACTTATTAGAAACACTGAAACTCAATTAAAACCCTGAGTTGGGATGTTTATGTCATAAACATCTGATTGAGTTAAACGAATGTAGAGTCTTTGTAACTGTGCTAACAGATGTTATGAAATATTGTATGTTAAATTATTTGAACTGTAGACTGAAAACGATAAGGAAAATGGGAGATCATTAGTTTTTTTAAACTGGGTGTAGTCACTTCTCCTAGGGCAGTTGCAAAAATTAAAAGCCAGAAAAAAAATTGAGCCTGAATTTCTTTTTCTGGCTTAGCCAGCGGGTAATTTAAAATTAACCGCAATGATCTCTCATATATTTCCTTAAAATAGTCTGCCTATGATCTGTGTCACTTGAAGGAATTGTGCCCTCACATGAAAATGCAAATATATTTAAAAGATTAGACCAGTTCAATTTGTAATGCAGCCTGAATAATGTGAGCATTTCAAAAGGAAGAGGAGTGCTCACACAAGGTCTCAATTTACTCTTTTGACTTGTCTAATAACATGAATTTGCAGAAGCAAATTACAATTTCTTCAATCTGTTCTCATATTATAGGATGCAATGTCGTACAACAAGTTTAATGTTCTTCACTGGCATGTTGTGGATGATCAGTCCTTTCCATTTGTCAGCGAAAGTTTTCCTCAGTTAAGTGGCCAGGTATAAAAATCTTTTTACCCTAATAGCCTTTGAGTGCCACCTTGTCATGTATTAGATTTATTGCAAATCGAAGCACATGGAACAGAATGCGCGTAAGTGTGCATGCTCATAATGTCAACCACTGGTTCAATACACTACACACCTGGAGCAGAGTTGTTGATGCAATCTCATTATATACATACATTAAGTTATTTTTACATACTTAGATGAAGTGAAGACATTGTGTCCTCCATGTTCCATGTTCCTTGTAATCCTCATGAGTGTGTCCTCTTCTCCAAGTTCCTTGTTCACCATCAGTTTTTTTAGCTCGAGAGCTGGGCCTCTTTGTTTTTCCCTGGGGTTCCATCTTAGAGAATGTCACTTGATATATGGAAATCTACAAATTTCCGGTAGTTGCTGGTCATTTCTAAATTATAGTCAAAGATATCAAGAATTTACAGTCTGTCATAGCTACTTGTAACTCCAATGTATTTTTCATTTAATTGCTTACATTATTTATCTATTCTAGGGTGCATACAACAATAAAACTCACATCTATACTAAGGAAAATGTAAGTGCGATTGTTGAATATGGCAGACTGCGTGGAATCAGAGTTGTTCCAGAGTTTGACACTCCGGTAAGTATCATCAACAACCTGTGCACCTACAGTGATGCATTGATTGAAGGACATGTGTGGCCTGCGGTTATTTTACAGGCTAAGTGATAGACTTATGAGAGTAGTCAATAAGATTATATTTCGTTGCAGTTCTTACTCTCTTGTTCTCCAAGATTCAATGATAAAAAATCTCATTTCTTGATAAATTGTTTATTTATCATATGGTCACAAGATGACTGAACTCTAGAAAAGCTATCTCCATGTCTAGATGTTTCAAAGCTACAGTGGAACCCCGTTAATACGACCACCTTTGGGCCATGAAAAATTGGTCGCATTAATGGGGTGGTCGTATTATAGGGGTTCTTTAAATAAAAAAATGACTGACTGAGGTTTTTTTCTTGGGCCAGAATAAAGTGGCCATAATAACAAGGTGGTCGTATTAACGGGGTGGTCGTAAGGCAGGGTTCCACTGTATCATTAAAGAGAAGTGCTGCTGTAAACATTATCATTTCCATTCTTGTTGCCATTGTCACCATCGTCATCATCATCACTGATTTTTTTAATATAATTTGTAATTTACAGTATGTTATGTGTTTTGTGTTTCAGGGTCATACCAAGTCATGGGGAAGTATAGAAAACCTCTTAACTCCTTGCTACTCCAAAGGAGAGCCATCAGGGTGAGAACATTGAATGTATCAGTCTGCACACGGACATTGTACTCTTATTGACTTTCTTTTGTGCGCGTTCTTCACTTACTACAAATTGCTTGTCATTGATGGAAGTGTTGAGTGGCTTTCATGATCATTGATTCATTTTACAAACTGCCTTTCTTCTGGTCATCATCATTGCCATCATTGTCATCTCAGTCCTGTTTGTTGCTACTGCCGCAGTACAGTGCAGCTTTATAACTCCCCTGCTGTTTCCCCTTTTAAACTCTACCACTTCCTCTGCTCTATTGCCACGCCCCAAACAATCCCCCTGCCTGTAAGTAGCACGTGTAATTGCACCGTATTGTTAATTAGAGTAAGTAGTGTTAGTAGTTGTATTACTGTTGTGATTAGTTATCACTTCAGTAATTAGTAGTTGTAGTACTGCTGTAAAAAAATAATTTAAAAAAAAATCACGTGTGAAGATATGATATCCTCACACATGAAGATAACATTTTTGGTGACAAAATCCAAAAAAAAAAACAAAACAAAACAAAACAAAACAAAAAACAACAACCCCCTGCCCCTGCCACGGTACTTAACGTCAAGTCACATCATTGATGCTAGCCTGTTCCAGGCTCTCAGTCAGTGGGGCCTTGGGAGTGGATGGGCAGCAAGCCTCACCCTCTCTTTTTCTCTCCCACACCCCGTCGTCGCCCGCCCGCTTTATCGATCGTCTCCACTGACTGAAAGCCTAGAACAGGTTACATTGATGAGGTCAGTTATCTCTTCTTTTTTTTTTTTTTCGCTTTACTGACCATTCTCACTTATTTTTAATGATGACAACAGGGACAGTCAGGCAGATATATATAATATTGTCATTTCCTTGCAGAACGTATGGACCAATCAACCCAACTCTGGACTCTACATTCACCTTCTTGAAGAAATTTTTCACAGAAGTTGCTGAGAAGTTTCCTGATCAGTATCTTCACTTGGGTGGTGATGAAGTGCACGCCAGTTGTTGGTATGTAAAAGAAGTTTGACATTTCTCGCTCTACGACAAACAAACATAACTTTTATCAATGTAGGTGCACGCGTTGATATAGCCTTCACATGCTTATGATTAATTTTTGATGTCCGCGCAATGGAAGGCAGTCTAATGATAACAATCCACATTTATTAATTAATAAAAGTGATAGTGTAAAAAAAAAAAAAACATTCTTATGTTTAAAAGTATGCGTCAATTTGTCCCACTGTACTTCCAACAGCTTTACACTAGTGTTACGTGGACCACTAAGACGTAGCGAGTTATCCGGGCTGCCGCGTACATTTGTTTTCAGTTTAATACAGTGGGCCCCCTTCAAATGCAAGTTGTTCCACGAATTTAGAAATGTCGGCCCTACAAGATACAGGGGCACCCACCCACGGCTTTCTCTAAATTCCTTTCAAATACCGTTTTAGGCTATCTGGAGTGCTTTGAAAACTTTGCAGGTTAATTTTAGGCTGTGCTATAAACGCTGTACCTGTTCGGTCATTCTAGAAAAATTTTAATGAGTCTTCTCGTATTTAGGCCGTGTTGCCTTAATCATAGCTGACCTTTTTTGGTAACAAAAACAACTGCAGGCATTAAATTTCTCATATCAAGACAGGTGACAATTGTCTTAAGAAAATCGGAGGGGATTAAAGGCCTTCCGAACAGATAATTTACTCATAGCGATGCCTTGGTCGCCCCTGACGACAGTTTAAAAGGAAAATTAACAATTTTTATTGGAGAAACACCGTTTAAGACAGTTTTTAATATTTTTTTTAAGCTTCACTGATGTTCACGTGTTTAAATAAAGATAATGTATGTAAGAATTATGTACTTAGAAATTGTAAAAAAATATATTTAAACGTTCGGCTGCACATGACTATGGTTTTCACAGCCACATTTTACGGTTTCAGGGCAAGTAATCCTAACATCACAGCGTGGATGGAGAAAATGGGCTACGGACAAAACTATTCTCTGCTTGAACAACACTATGAGCAAAAGTATGTACAAACGTCTGACCGTATTTGAGCAGTTCCTATGTGATTCGCATATGTTGTCTATTGACCAATTACTTGTAAAGTGGAAATCAAGGGTGCTTACCATTGAACTAAAAACTCAGGAAATTTCGGCTGAAGGTCAAATGGGACAGTAATTTTACGGCAAATTCGTTTGAAAATTGTGGACCACCTCCAGAGAAGGCTCGATTTCCGCCGCTCTCTTGCGTCCTCGTTTCCCGGGCTGCGGCTGGGAATCGAGCCTACCTCCAGAGGTACTCCTCTTTTTCTGTCCGGCCGTAACGGTATGGTGGAAAGTTCCTTACCGTTTGCTGAATTGCCTAGTTTCCAGTCTCTCGTCAACAAACCGAATTGCAAATGGTAAGTGTCTTCCCATTCGGTCGGTTTGCTGATTTAGACAAAACCCTAGCTTACCATTGTTCGATGGTCATCCCAATTGGTTTTATATTCCGACAAATGGTAACCATCCTAATCAGTTCCCCCCCCCCCCCCCCGAAGACTAGAAAATTAGTTGCAAAGCCGTTGAGCACTTACCATCAGTTTATTAATACCATTACTAAACTCTGATTGGTTCAATTATTTTGTCAGTTATCGGGCTTATGATTGGCTCTAACATCGAAACTGAATTATTTGCGTGTAGCCAATCAGATTGCGTAAACATCGCCAAGATACCAGAGCTTATAAGAGAGATCGTATTAGCCTGAATTTTGGCCGTCTGAAAAGTAAGCGAGCAGAGAAGACGGCTTAAACTCAGGACTCACTTGTCGAAATATCTGGCAAGCGCTAAAAAGCGCGGGATAGTCGCATTACATTCCACCAAATGCACGATATTGAGGTTATTTTTTGTACCTGGGTGGCCATGAATGTAAAACTACAGTCGAACCTCCGTGAGGGACCACCCAAAATGCCAAGCCTTGGTGGTCGCTTACGGAAGGTGGTCGCTTTCGGAAGGTGGTCGCTTACGAGAGCTTAAACGTTATTGGGTCAAAAGTTTGCCTCACCGCTAGCATATGGTAACTGCAGAGACTTAACCCATGTTGTAAATGTCTTATTCACGTGAAAAGTCAATTTCTAGAAAAAAATCCGTTACTTCCCATTGAGAAAATTTCCGTCTCTTGCACAACTCAGGAATGCGATAATGTTACAACACCTTATTATCCAATTTCCACTCTATTACCTGTCAAATAGTCGCTTACGGGAGGTTAAAAACAAAATAAATTCAGTCAAATTTTTAGCTCTAAAAGTGGTCGCGGTCGCTTACGATCGAGAGGTGGTCGCTTACAAGAGGTTCTAAATGTAGTGATTTGACTTGGAAACTTTTGGTATTTTGGAAAACTGATCGCTTAGGAGAGGTGTTCAATACCGGAGGTTCGACTGTATATGTTTGGTCTTGGACTATTGTTTATACATCCATAAACTGTTTTCCCAGTAATCTCAATGACTTCAATCGAATTTCAAGTTTAAGCATCAGCCATTTGTTTTCAGTCTGCTGTCAATCGTGCAGGGACTGGGGAAGAGTTACATCGTTTGGCAAGAGGTTGTCGATAATGACATCAAAGTGCTTCCTGACACCGTGGTGAATATCTGGAAAGCGGGCTGGAAAAAAGAAACGGCTAGAGTTACCAGCAAGGGACTCAGAACAATCCTGTCGGCTTGTTGGTACCTTAACCATATTCATTATGGAAGCGACTGGCCCAAGGTATGCGTAACACGTCAGCTTTTTTAAAACTTAAAATGTCATCAAAGGTTTTAATTTGATTCGTGATATGGCTCGTGTGCTTTACTAGCCAAAAACCCGGCATAGCTAATCGAACGGTCGAAAATCGAAATCAAACACCGTAACTTTGGGTGAGTTTGATTTCCAAACCAATCGAACTCAATCGAACAAACCGAACCCAATCGAAGCGCATTCGAATTTTGTTTGGTGAGTAAATTCGCTTGAGCAAAGGTCATGTTATGTGGTCTGAAAAACACGAAAAACACACGTTTTACTGAGGTAACTCGACCTTCAGAAATCAAGCGTTAGGTTGCGTTCGATTGTTTAATTTCTTTTTGTACTTCGATTTCGTGCCATTAACTATGCAGGGCAAGAAGAATGCAAATATGCTCATTTCGGGAGTCACTGGAACGTATGGACTCATGGACAGTTTGTTGAATAATGCCGAAACAAATGTTTATTTAGCAATTGACTGTGAGTCGTGAGTCTATCGACTTATGACGTGCGCGAGAGTTTGGAAGTTGAATTGTATTTCTTTAATTGTACTTCTTTACAAAGTGCCTGGTGTTGTTTTGAAAGAATGATATTTTTGAATTTGATGAAACATGCTATTAATTCTTCTTTTCTCGTAGTACTACTCGTGTGATCCGACAGATTTTACTGGTAAGAACGTGTATTTACATTTTTGGGACATTGTAACCTTGTGTACAATTTATTGTGAAAAAACTCGTTTTACGACAATAGCTTGCTATTTCAAACCTCTATTTCTTTATGTGGACACAAACAATCGTCATAAGTTTCATTCAAAACTTAACAAATCGCGATAAATAGCAACGCGCCTGGCTAGTAAGTCTCATTCTTGATTTAACATTAAATTTGATGCTTTGAATAACATAAACATTGCTGGTGCGTACGGAACATTTGCTTCTGTATAGTGTTCACAACTCATTGAAAAGTCCCAAGGAAATTGCTGGTTTCGTGTGAGGCTGCACTTCACTTACATTACAGAGTGTGTCCTTAAGGGCGTTCGCGCTATTTGTTTCTGCGCATCCTTACTGCGCACGCAAATTCACACGCCACGTCATGAATCGAGCGCGAGCTAAGTAATAAAATGAACAATGATAGGTTAGGTGGCCGTTGCTACAGTTTTGCCTGGATTTGACGATCTTGGTCGTTCGGTGACCCCAATTTTTCTTTTGATGGATCATTTTCGCTACCGATTTTTCACGTTTAGTGAAAAAATGAAGAAAATCTATCGATTAGAAGTTTGAATTTTTGCGGAATGCACCATCAAATTCCGTTCTTTTTAGCTCTTCGTTTATCTGTGCGGCAGTTTCAAATGCCTCTTGAAGGGTTAAGTTTTTTGAAAACGTTGGCAACATTTGAAACTATTTACGCAACAGACCCACTTCTGCAAAATGTGGTTAAGATGGTTTGCCTCCGTTGACTCACCTTCGACATTTTTAGCTATAAACCCCTGTAGATCATGCTGAATTGCTAGCGCCAATGTTTCAAAATCAGGGTAATTTGCCACACGCTTTATCTCTGAAAAGAAGTCGGTGACCCCCAATCTTTTTTTTTTTTTGCATTTCTGTCACAAGTAACTCATTATCTGACTGCAATAAAAATTTGAAAAAAATCTGTCGACTGGAAAATTTTCGCGCGAACGTCCTTAAGTGTTCATGATATGGTATTTGCAGCATTTGGTTTCATTCTCACACAATTTTTACGCGAGGGATTTGTCACTAATACGTCTCAAGTTATTTTTGGACATGGAACCCAGTTATTCCCCGGGTAATGTTACCGCGCGCGATATGTAGATCTTCTCATGGAGGATGAACATGCGTGTAAAACCGCAAATTGTCGGCGCGAGCAAAATCAACGTCACAGGATTGGCTGTTTCGAAATCCTCCTGGGATTTCCAAAACCAAGGTGATCTAAAAATAACTTGAGAAGGATTACGTAGGCAACAAGGTCTAAATGGGGAATTATCTGTCTCGTACTCTTCATTGCTAGGAACTACTTCAAAGCACATTTTCGCCAGTAACACTGTTTGACGTTATTTCTGCAGGCACTGACAAACAAAAGGAGTTGGTGATTGGTGGGACTGGGTGCATGTGGGGAGAATATGTTGATGGAGATAACATACTTCCTCGGACTTGGTGAGTTTTAAGGTCGGCACGTACCAGGGGACATCAAGCGGGGACAAGATGTAGCGACAGTTTTCGTAGTGCGACTTGTCCGTTTTTGCGAAACAAAAAAAAAGTTTGTCGCAGGGACCAAAGTTTGTCTCCGCATCATTTTGCATGAAGCAGGAACAAAATGACCTCAGTTCTCTATGCCGCCTCGTGTGCATTGCTCTTGAAAACTGTCCCAGCTACAAAGTAGCGATGACCCAATATCTGCTTCGTGTGCAGCAACTAGCGTACTGTCCCTGTAACATGCGTCCTCTGAGCTCCTATGCGTACACACGTAGGGACTTGTCAGTGCTTCACGTTCCCGCAGCATGTCCGTTATTGTGTGCGGACCTCAAGTCCAACCTTAAATGTATGATTTACTGTTACTTTTCTTCACCATCTACGGGTATATTATGAACTCACAACATGATCAGCTTCCAGTTGGCTTGATAGCTCAGTTATTAGAGCACTGCACCGGTATCCCAGAGGTCATGGGTTCGAATCACGTTCAATTCTGAATTTTTCAGGCTTTATTTTCACAGCTTCCTTTAAAGTTGTGTACATAACTGCCATGATCAATCTTGTCTTTACATCTTTTTCCGCAGTTCAAATAAATGATCTTTCATATATTCATTTGCAAAATATTTATAGTTGGTTTGCTAATGTCATACCCGCTTACTGTAAGTTATGGTGTTAGGGTTTGCGTGACATTGACTGTTTTGTTTTGAACACTTACCAGGCCTCGCGCTTTTGCGATAGGAGAGAGACTGTGGAGCAGTAAGGATACCACTGATTTGGATGATGCTAGTATGAGACTCTGGGAACACCGATGTCGTTACGTAAGGTATGACGTCGTAACAAACTTCAACCTCGATCCCAGGCTCGCTGTCCCTTGTCCTGTCATTGACGAGAGAAGCAAAGGAGAGAGAATGGAAAATATAAAAGCAGATACCGACACAGTATAGCATGATCTAAGTTGCCTGCACTTAAACGTGGATTAAGGTTACTTCAAACCTTCGCTACATTGGTCGATTTTTTTTGGTCAAGAAAATCAATGTCCGCGAAGCACAAGTTTGCATACTGTGAACGCTAAGGGTTCTGTTATTTCATTGGCTCGCGGCTTTTCAAGTTGACACATTCCTCTGTGAAGGCGTGGTATGTTTATAAATCTTTAGAAGGCGAAAACTCGCACTCGTTTTTCGAGAGAATCCCTTCTCTTTAAATGAATTAATAGGGTATGCAGATTTGACGGTTTTCCATGAAATTTGGTCAGAACATTCACTGATAGATATGGAACAAAAGCGTGTCGGCGAATTCCATTATTTTAAATACTTTCCTCGTGGTGGCCTTTAACGCAACAGGTTACGCGAATTTTTCGATAGTCGAACTTGACAGATCTATATAAAGATAACCAATAGAAATAAAAGAAAATGCGGACACCTTTTTGGAGATTGAGGCTTTGTGATTAACACTGCACAGTTATTTTGCATGAACAATCGCATGTGATACCCGATTAATTCGCTGGAACGTCAGTCGGTCATTTTAGAGTTGACGGCCTCTACCGCCTTTGGAAAGCAAAATCCAAAACAAAACATAATTTTATCGAATTCTACATTTTATAACCTTTCTGTTGATATATAGTTTGTGGGGGTTTCCTTGAAAACAGCGCGTGTACGAATGTTTTTCTGGAGGACTCCCGCGAAGGTTTGAAGTAACCTTAAGCTCTCTTGGGGGATATCTCCGAGTGTTAAATGCTGCCCCTTGCTCTTGGTTTGTTTCCATTTAACTTGAAAATAACCTCAGGAGGATAGAAACTTCGGGGTTTTTTTTATCGTCAAACGCCAAACTACGTGGAATGAATTCTTGGTGACTGCTTAATAGGGGTAACAAAGACAGAGGAGCCCCTCTAGCAACGGCCAAAAGGTAACCGCGGCCTCTTAATGGAGGTGTTCATTTAATAGTGGCTTTATTTATAGTATTAGCTCGACCCGATTGTACATCAAACGACGCGGTACAGCCCTGGTTTGTACTTATCTTTATTCTGTTATCTTTCAGACGTGGTATTCCGGCCGAGAATGGAGTGAGGGTCTCAAAGATCAGTTATTGTAGACATGAATGGCGGTTTAATTAACGTAAACTCAAAGAATCATAATAAGATCCATGCAGGGTGACCACATCATTTATAAAACTGCTATCAACGTTGGCCCTGTGCAAAACTAGATAATAAATAGATATTAACTAATAATGGTAGTGTTCAAAAAGATAACAAGTAAAACCATAATTAATATGGAGACAAAAAAGTGCAATTAGACCCTTAGTGACTACCGCTATGAAATGAAAGCTCCGTTATAAAATAGGAAAGTTTAGTAGCTTCAAGAAGCTACTGCAGACATTTAAACAATGAATTACTGAACTAGCTCAAGTTCGTGTTGACGAAATATTGGCCGGATTTCTTTATCGAGTTAAGACAATGACTGTCATATATTTCCCCAATACTGTGACCGAACAAGCTAGTTCATTATAGTTTGTGGTGACTTTGCTGATAAAAAAAAAAAAAAACAGCTATTCTCGAAAAACGCGCTCAGCAGTGTACAGCTCATCAATGCTTTGATGTTTGTTCCGTTGTGAGCGGTCCTTATTGTCCAAAATCAGGCAACTCAAAACACAAACAAACAAACGAATGGGAAGGTGAAGCTGAATATAAAACGAAGTTAAAGTTCTTGTTTTGTGGTGGTGATATCAAGGTCACTCAGTAGACGTGTTAGCTGTATCTAAAGAATTTTGCAAAACAGTTAAGACTGCAGTAGCTGGGAGGATTTCGCGCACGATTGCTCAGTTTTGGCGGATGCGCAAACGTGACCTATCCTCCATCTTTCAGTACCTGCTCGCACGAAATCCCGTCAGCTACGCAACTTGGTTTTACATTGTAAAGGAGTATTAGTTTTATTCTGATTCGTGTTTAAGTTGTGGGAAAGCCGGGATGAATCAGGAAATAAAATGCCTTTGTTGTCGTTCTCTTGTAGTTACTCTCTTGTGGTAACGGTGAATTTCCTTACTTGAATTATCCAGTAATGTTTAAAAAGTTTTTGTAGACGACCTCCAGTCACTGCACACTAATTAACAATTGATTATGAGCTCGAGTTTTCTATGAGGTTGTAGTTGATGAGGCCGAAGGCCTCATCAACTACCACCTTATAGAAATATCCTAGAAATATCCAGCTGAAATTAACGCAAATATCTAATTGTTATTCTATGCATTATTGACCTTTACGCTTTAACAAAATCGCACGTATTGAATTGTCCTTGGTAGATTTGCAGTTGTTTAAGCTCGCGCACCCGTTTTTTCAATCATTTCAAGTTTTTAAAGTCAAGAAACCGAGTTTTTGTTTATCTTTCTTTCTATGGACACCATTTTTGCCCCCCCCCCCCCCCCCCCATAAAAAAAGAAGTCTCCAGGGGCGAATGACGTAGACGTCATCTCCCTCTTCGTCCATGTGCTTTCTTTCGAGTGTTAAGCACTACTGCAGACTTTCGAGCGTCGAGGCAGGTTATTGTGGATTGTAGCGGAGATGTGGTTTATTTAAAGTTTGAAGTTAGTGTTAATGGCATTTAAAAACCTTGCCTTGACCGTGGTAGGACTAAATCTTAGTGGATTGATTGGAGAGCGAAAAGAAGTAGAAAGCTATCGACTTCGCTGGTCTCTTGAAAAACGTTCTTTGCCGAAGCACCGTGAGCGTTCGTTAAAAGCTGGAATGTATCCAATCAATGGCACTCACGCCTCGACTGCGACGAGCTATTTTGTTCGAGCGTACCTTTCGCTGAAGAGCTAATTTAGCATAAAGAACTCATTCCTCTTAGAATTCATAGGACAGTTGAAACTTTGTGGATGTTCGTTTCCCATTATTTTGAGAAATTGATTTAGAACATGTGTAGACCAGGGAGTGACACTAAAACTAGTAATAGTTAATCCTCTAATCGTGTAAGCTTCAGCATTTGAAATGTTTCTCAGCTTGACATATTATAAGAAAGACCATTTTTATCAGACAATGAATTTTTAACGCAGGAAACTTTAATACGCAAAAAGACTCATGAAATGCGTCGCCGAAACATTTGAATTTTAAACTGAGACTAATGCGAAAACTATCATTAAATGCTGTCATTCTGATCTGATTACCTCTGGTTTCTGGATGAAGTCTGTCGACCCCGTCCAGTACTGCTGAAAATCTTTTGATCTCATGAACTCCAAGAAATTGCTGTGATGCAAGGTACTCTGACATGTGTGACTGCGTTGTCTGAACCTTTTCCAAGGTGTTACACAATATTCTAATTTATCATGTATATTTTTTTTTATTTGAACAAAAAACAATATCACAGATCCACTTATTATACCGACTTTATTGAGGCTTCAAAGTTTTAGAAGAATCTGTTTCAAATTTGCAGAGATTTGAAACCTCATACTTACCAAAAATTACAATTGTCCAAAAGGGCTGGTCGTTTACCCGATACCACCTTGTGCGCCTAGTCAGTTCTTCAAATCGGGACTGCTTCGCATACTATTTTTTTTTTCCTTACTTCTTTACATACCGTGACTTACTTACTTACTCCCCTCTATGAGACACAGGACTTTTGGATAACTGAGTTTAACACACGATAGACCTAAATAAAATTAGAGAAATCAATATATTATACACCGAGTGTGAATACAAAATTGAAACTTGCAAATACAAATAAACACAAGGTGGTATACAAAACCAATGTTAAAGACTAGGAAAGAGACATGGAGGCTGCACTGACCGATCACTCCAACTGCACCACTCTCTCAGAGACTGGTAACGAGTTTACATGCTTTCGCTACAACACTGTTTTCTTTTAGCAAGCTTCGCCCTTGGTGTCAGATGCTTTTTTTCTTTTGGTAATTGCACTGTGTCTTAACTGCGTGCCTTTGCTTATCAACCAAGGCTAACTTTCTAACGGCCGCACCAGCGGCGGATCCAGGGGATGGATTGGGTGGCAAGCAACCCGCCCCCTCTTTTGGGTCATCCAAGCTTAAAATTATAAAACGAAACAAAAGTATCATAAAACAGATAAATGAAATTTACAAAAAACAAAAAAAACAAGGGAAATATAGTTCGTTACTTTAGTCAAATTGAGTCGTCTTGAGGCCCACGTTGTATTAAATTAGCGTTCATATGATATTCCGATATCGTTCTGTCGCATACTTTTCATTCGATTCTGTGCGCTCGGATAACATGATCTGTTTAATGATAGGAATGTTATTTGCTCCTTCTCTTGCCATATCATTTTGTTAAAAAAAACTGAGCCACAGTCGATGAAATAATTCATTTTCCAAAGGAATTAAATTGTTTCATGTGAAAGCGACGTCTTGTCAGTAATTTCCCAGCTTCCGGTTGGGGCATTCCCACCATGTGGAACTTAATTCAGTAGGATCTCTTATAATGGATACAACTAGAACATACATCAGTCCACGCTCCAAGCAAGTAACGATCAAATATGCCCCCTCCCTCCCTCCTTTTTTGTGCTTTGTATATGACGGGTGTGCCCTCACCTTTGCTGGGATTACTTCTTTTATATTTTCTTCAGGCCCAACTTACTATGCTGAATTTTAATAAACGGCCGTGCCCATCAGGGCTTGACCAAAAATCTCATACCTATGGTTCAATTACTTTTGTCCTAACAAACGGAGCTTACTTAAACACCTTGCCAACGGCAAGGTTTGGCCTTCAGTCAAACAGCATGAAGCATAAATATGTAGTGCTTTATTGATTAAATTCCAGCCTGGGCCGGGTGTTCTTAAATCCACTTTTTTTTCTGTGCGAGTGTTAGCTTTATTAATCCTCAATCTGTACTAAGACTCAATCACCCGATCAACAAAATGAAATTATGAGCAAAGGAAAAAAAACTAAACTGGACAATGAAATGAAATGAAATGATGGTGTATAGAAACCGTTGGAAAATAGCAAGCTGGCTTTCTTTGGTCTCCAGGATGTGCGAAATGATTCGGCCCCCGTTACTTGTTTCTTTATTCAATGCGTTTCGCAAGAGATATATGGCTGCTAACAAACACTGCAAATGCCAAAAAACCGTTCCATGATGTGGCTTGACGTAAGTAACTTATTCTTAGGTTTAACCAATTAATTATTTGTGGACACAGTAATTTACTTAAAAATTTATCATTTCGTGTTCGCTAACGTCCAAAACGTCCAAAACTGCCTTTTTCTGTTACATCTTTACCACCTTTTTCTCTACGTAAATGTCCAGTGAACGTTGAGTGGGTAACTTACATGTCAACGATCCCACACCGATAAGGAAACCTCTTTTCTCAGTTTTTGTTACAGCAGATCATCTCAGAAGACAACTTCTACAGTGATATCACTGAAATTGTCAAAGATCTTGATGAAGGTGGTCTTAAGGAAGTTGTTGAAATAGTATGCTCCCGGTGTGTCCTGGGATTCTGCGAGAGCTTTCGCAGCATCGTCATCAGTCCCCCCAGTCTTCTGCTTCAGAGTTGATTCCGCCGCCTTCACGTATTTTGGAGGAGTAGTTCCCAACAAACTAAGGAAGAAGAACGTCTCACGGGTGGTGAATTTGTCGTACATGCGTTTAAGCTGGATACGCTGTCCTCCGGGAATTCCTAAGAAGAATAGGTAACGAGTATCAATAGTTTGAATGATTCTAGTGCACCAAGGAAGATCATGAATTTCTAAGTGCTTTATTGTGCCACCGGTGCATGGGCTAATAATTATATCACTCTTTTACGAAATGTCAATGCATTTCTTCATTAACACTGTGCCGCGTAGTTTTCAGTGGCTACCTGCTTCGAGTAGGTGTAGCTTGTTGCTATCGTCTTGTGTAAGCCCGTCCGCAACCCTAATTAATATTCGCGTGGTCTTCGTAACCGTTCGGGAGCCTAATTTCGGGATACTTTTCGCGGCCAATCGGAGCATCGATCTTAGCGGCTCGTGATCTCCCGGGACTTTTCGACCTGTTATTGATCTTCCATGTGCTTGAGCTTTGACGCGACTTTTTTCCTGGGTTGAAAAATGATTTCGAGCCTTTTTTCATCAGTAAACAGTTAAAGAATTAGATAAATGTGCCAAGTGCTTGTTAATGAGAATTTTAAGTTTTTTGACGTTTTATAGAAATTCTATCGTAGAAAGACGACCACTGTTTGGTGAACATTTTGAGCATATGTTCACATGACGCCGTCAGTGGTGTTGTGTGAATCTAGTTTTCGCTCTTCATAAGCTTTCTGATAGGCTAAAAAAAACTTTCCTTTAAGCAACGTTGAATTTCCTTTAATTCGGAAACGCAAAATCATTTTCGAAATTAAAATCGCGAACAATCCTTCGGAAAACGCAATTTGTCTTTCAAGAACACAATTCTCTTCGGGAAACAGGAGATGTCGTTCTATGAAATCTGTGCCTTCATGATTACCGATTGCGATGCAATCAAATTTCAACTGTTTTTATATCCAATGCAGGAAAATATGAGGTCTTTAATTTAACAGGACTTTCACTCTATAGTTACACATTTTACTGCTTAATTAATTGCTGCCTTTACGTATGGTTGTTTCCAGCTTATAAATTCACAACTTTAGTTCATGAGTTTTTTCCAGCTTATAAATTTGCGTAACGTTGTTTCTAGCTCATAAATTCACTTTTACAGTGTACATGCATTTCAAAGTAAAGAGAGTAATTAGTCTGCCTAAGAAATTACTCCTTTGGTTGCCCAGTTTATGCCAAATGTTGTTCAGTTGACATTTTAAAGCTATTCGTTATTGTTAATTTGAACTCTATGAAAATGTTGAAAGGCAAAACTATTTTCAAGTTTTGAGCATTATGCAGCACTTGTATGCTATTAATGCCCCACTAAAATTAGCTAGCTAATCATTAACTATCCCTCTTTTTGCTCTCTACAGTTTTTTCAAATCAAATTTCTGAGACAGAATTTTGAAGACATGCTACTGATAAATGAAGGGTTCAGCCACATAGGGAGGCCAGTACATTCAAACCTAAGTAGAAGGTTGCTACGATGGGTCGGGTTTGGCTACATGAATTTGATTCTTGACCGATCAAATTTTACCCCAATCCCTAAATTTAATTCATTATTTATATCCAAGGTAACCACATGCAGTCCTTCACTGCCTATTTTTATTATTATTATTATTAGTAGTAGTAGTAGTAGTAGTAGTAGTATTAGTATTATTATTAGTATTAGTATTATTATTACTTGATGAGATGAAGGGCTCGATTTCTGGAAAAACTTTGAGAGCTGTCGACCTTGCCACTCAGAAAGGTGCTTCTAGATGGCTTACTGTTTTGCCAATTAGAGATATGAATTTTGATTTAAACAAGAGTGAGTTCCGAGACGCTGTGAAACTCAGGTACGACTGGGAAGTTCCTGATACTCCCTCTGTTTGTGTTTGCGGGGACATATTCAATGTGGATCACGCTATGATATGCAAAAGAGGCGGATTTATCATCCAACGTCATAATGAACTAAGGGATTTGGAGGCGGAACTGCTTAGCATGGTATGCAATGGTGTCGAAACCGAACCAATTTTGCAAGACATCACAGGAGAAGAGTTGAATAGGGGAGCCAACACCGCCCCTGATGCGCGGCTGGATATAGTTGCTAGGGGATTCTGGGAGAGGCAGAGGTCGGCTTTTTTTGATGTCAGAGTATGCCATCCGAATGCAGACTCCTATAGAGATTTGGATCCAGACCAGATATTCAGGCAGCACGAAACAGAGAAGAAGCGCCAGTATGCCAGCCGTGTGTCAGAAGTAGAGCAAGCTACATTCACGCCATTAGTTTTTAGCACGACGGGTGGAATGGCAGTGAAATGTAATCGATACCATAGTAGACTTGCTGAGTTAGTTGCTACAAAGAAGGGCGAAAGTTATGCGACTACCATGTCATGGATTAGGGCAAGAGTATCTTTTGTGCTGCTGAGATCAGCATTACTTTGTTTAAGAGGCTCGTGAGCTCCTAGGAGAGTCCACTTAGAACTGTCGGACATTGATTTAGATATCGAAAAAGGACATGCAAATATTCGTTAAGGCAATTGAGAATGCTATTTCTGGGGAACTCTAGCCGAAGCCACGAACACTGAGCCAAGAAGTGGACCTGCATATAGCTACAGTGTATTTTTAAAGTAGAGTTTTTGCCATTTAAATGTGTAGAGTATTTTTTACTATTCTTATTTAAATATTTTCGACAAATGACAATAGACAAATTTATAACGGTTGTAAAGAATGAGTGTAATTTGTAATTCGTTTGCAAGTTAGTATTTCCCTGACATATATATTATCCTAAGAACTTTTACAGTTGTAATTTTTTATAAGCCACTAATAAACATTATTATTATTATTTAAAAAATGAAAAAAATTATTATTATTATTATTATTATTATTATAAGGTATAATGAGCCATTTCACGACCATTTTTGCACCAGAACTGATAACGTTGTTTTTCGATTTGCTACGTCAGAATGCCGTCGATATCCAAAAACGACTGTTGTACAGCTAAATCTATCCTAGCTCTACCATCTACTTATCAAGAATATCTTGTGACATTTAAATTGATGACGTCACAAGTGGTACAAAGAGCACGACCATTAAGTGGCCGTATATGGCTACTTGGGCGTCAAAGGGTTGATGCGCACACGGAGTGTCGGAAAGTAAGGTCCACTGCACCCTCCATACAAGTAAAAACGGAAAAGTAGGAGGCTGGCACTGATATCTTAGCTTCAATCGACCTAATTCCAGCACGACGTTTTTCACGAAAATCGAATCCAATCGGTTAACAAACACGCCAGGCTCGTAGAATACGAGTTGCTCGAAACCCTGAAACCACTCAAGCTTCTCCAGCTGGCTAAGCAAAGCCAGCAGGCTCTATGAAAGTCGCACATCAACCTTCCAAATTGTCTCTCCGCTCTCCGAAGCCGTGGAGATCACAAACTGGCTTTCGAAAATGGCGATTGAATTCGGGGCGCTTGGTGTCAATTGAAATAAGTCCCCGACTCAGGAGCGGATGAACGAGCAAACTCGCCGATTGGCTCTTTGATCCACTTCGAGTCAGGGACTTATTCTACTCGCCACAAGGCTCTCCGCGTCTTCCAGCGTCCTAGCCTTCCATTTTACCTGTATGGAGGGTGAAGTGGACCTTATTTTCGGAAACTCCGTTTAAACATTAAAGACAGCCACAACTAGCCTTATAGTAAGTTCCATCGATTTTCATTCGCATTTTTTTTCACAAACTTTGCCTCATATGCCCTTTATTTTTCCATATAAAACCTGTCTTGGAGCAGTATCTTGACACAAATAGAGAGCCTGGCTATCTCTGACCACAGGAGGCGATCGGGCCACACGAAAAAAAAAATCGAAGCGCTTTTATACTTTTAAACTTTGTTTCTGGCCTTAAAATTGTGTTTAGGTTTGTGTTCTAGTCTTCTTAGCTGAATATTTTGGGAGGAAAACGATTTTGGGAGGAAAACGATTTTTGGAGTGACAGTTGTAAAATTACCATGTCACCGTAGCAACGCATGACTTCATTATGTCATGATCTTCATTATGTCAAGTTCGCGTAATTTAACACCGATGGAAATCACTACAAAAATCGTCAAACATTTGTTCTTGATTGTTAGATTCAGGTGAAATTTTAGCTCTATACGGTAAAAACATACCTTTGTGAGTGACCTGAGTCAAGCGGTATTGCTCTTGCCTTTCAGCGTTACTAGTCACGCCATCGTCATCGAGGTACAGCAAATAGCTACTGTCACGGCCTGGATAGATGTTGAACGTAATAGGGTTCACCTTGCCCTGAGAATACAGCTCTCCAATGTACTGCTCCAGTTCCCGGAAGGGAATGATCGCTCCCTCTCGGATGTAAATGGCACAGTTGTCTTTGGTGGGATCGTCCCATGGAGCGAAAAGTTCGAACTCCTTCCCTCCATCGACAGGACCATCAAGCGGCAAGTTAATTTTGAAATGATACCACTGGCTTCCAGTGGGGACGTACACAGCTCTACTAGTCTGACCTGCAGCCAAAAAAACTACCTTTAAAATAACATCCCTGATGATAATGAAATCATTGTTGGAGTAACCGACTGACTGACTGACAATCCCTGTCTAAATGACTGTGGTAGCTTTGTCCGAATTTATCACGTGACTTCTTTTCACCGTTGAACTTTGGTCTGGAAAATGTCTCGTAGGAACGTTGTTGTGAAGAAAAGTGTGAATTTTTCTTTCGATTTTTAACTCTGAATAAATATTAAACTCTAAAAAATATCTTACGAAGTCATCCTACCTATCAATAATGACCAATCAACGAACAACCAGTCTGACTGAATTGAGGAGGTGTTTGTTAGAATAATTTCAGTTGCCTTTTCTTTTGCCTGTTATGCGCCTATCAATGTAAGCCGACGGGTGGAGGCGGAGGGAAGTATATAAGCGTATAATGTTTAGACACGCACAAAAGCGCCGTGTTGACTAAACGGATTTTTATCACACGCCACAAATCAGAAAAACACGTGCACAGATTATTTATGCCAAATTATTTATGCGAAACTTATCATGACACCTCTCCTTTAACAAGGGTAATCTTAAATGAATCAGAATAACAGTTCCATGGCCTACGGTCATAACAGTTCAGTTCATGGCTAAGTTGGAGCTGAATAACAAGTCACAATACATAACCAATCAACGAAATAGGTATCAATAAAAAAAGACTCTGCGCAATGTTCCTATGTTTACTATAACAGCACAGTTCAGGTCATAACATAGTCCTCCCGGAATCTAGCTGACAATACGGCCGCTGGAGGTACAATTTGCTTGTGTCTGTGGAGAACTGCTTTCCTCAGTAACATGCTGGGCTGATACAGAATTACCAACAGGAACCAGGTCAAGCGACGTCACTGTGTCGTCGAGAGATGGACCAGTATTCACTACTGGGGGCTCATTTGTTGGCAACAAGTGTCGATGATTGCGACGGTAGGCAGTGCCGTCCGGCGTTGACACTATATAGGATCTCGGTGTTGTGTGCTGCGCAGTAACTGTAGCTGGCTTCCAGGTCTTTCCCATCCGTATACGCTCTGTTTGATGTGACTTGATTTCAGGTAATAACTTCACATTTCGATCGTAGTACATCTTCTGTTTATCCTTACGCTCCTTGAGTTTGGAACAGGCATTGTGAACCACTTGTGGCTTTGAGAGGGATGCTATGGAAGGCAACTTGGACTTCAACAGGCGACTCCTTTAATCCGGAGACCGAGGTGTTCCTATATTCAAGTAGAGCTATGTATGGGTCATTTCCATCCTCAAATGCTTTTTGAGGCAACTTCTTGATGGTTTGTATTGCCCTTTCACTCATTCCATTCGATTGAGGGTACCTGAGACTAGAGGTGGTGACTTCAAACCCCAAATCATTTGCAAACTGTCGGAAGTTTTTGCTCATGTTATCATCAATAACTTCATATCGAATTCCTCGCCTGGCGTACATGGATTTCATGCCAGTTATAACACTGACCAGCTGTCTTGTCTTTCAAGAGACAAAGTTCAGGGTACTTGGAACAGTAATCAACTACAAGCAAGTGTGCCTTAGAGTTCAGTTCAAATATGTCTGCACCAAATTTCTGCCATTTCAGCACGCAAGTTCCAGTACTGGGCAACAGATATAATTTGCTTTTATAAGAAGGCCAACCATTCCGCACAACTTTACTAAAGATCTTCAGGTTCTCGTTTTAAGCCGCAGCTTTTTTCATCTGCACAGGCTTCTCTTTAGTCATAGGGAGAAGTTCCACAAGGCTGTGTACGATGACTTCCATGTCGTTTCTCATTTCTTGATCGGAGGGTGGTTCATCTTAATAAGCTCTTGAAAGTGTGCTCGCCACGTACATGTACTTGCCAGGAACATGAGTGATGTTTACTTCATATTTCTGCGAAGCAGCCCTTGAAGCCTTGGAGATGCTTTAGCCAGCGGCTTCTTGGAAACAGGCACTAAAGGCTTGTGGTCTGACTCCACATCAAGAGGCCACCCGTACACATATTGGTTAAACTCCTCGCAGCCACATACAACCGCAAGCAGTTCTTTCTCAATCTAAGCATAATGCTTCTCAGCTTGAGTGAGAGACTGCGAAGCGTAAGCGATTGGGTGTCCATCCTAAAGGACGCAGGCTCCGAGACCTGGCTTAGAGGCATCCACTTGCAATTGGACTGGCTTGGTGGGGCCGTAGAACTTCAAAACAGGCTGACAAGAAAAGATTTGTTTCAGACACTCCGCTGCTTGAGTATGCTCATGTGACCAGATCCACATCACATCTTTCTTCATTAGATTACGCAACGGTGCAGTAATTTCTGACTGATTGGGAATAAACTGGGAAAAATAATTCACCATTCCCAAGAAGCGTTGCAACTCTTCTTTGCTCTGAGGTAAAGGCAATTGTGTGATGGCACGCACGTTCGCAATAACAGGTTTCAGTCCTGATTCAGGCACAATGTTCCCCGGGCATGTACTTGACTTCACTAACTTTATATTGCAGCTTTGCAGAGTTGAACTTGACATTCGCTTGTCGAGCTCTTTCCAGATGCTTAACCATGCTTTCATCATGCTCCTTCTCGTCTCTGGCTGCAACAATAATATCACCAAATATGACCTCTACACCATCAATGTCCCCAACCAAGGCTTCATTCTTCTTTTGGAACACTTCTGCCGCTGAGTTTATGCCAAAAGGCATACGCTTAAATCTATAGCGGCCAAATGGGGTATGAAATGTACAGAGGTGGGGGCTCTCATCATCTCGGCGCACCTGCCAAAATCTTTTTTTGTTTTCATCCTACCATAGAGAACAGTTTCTTGCCACTAAGACGACTTGTAATATGCTCTACCGTGGAAACTCTATGATGCTCTCTTCGAATAGCCTTGTTAAAATTTCTAGGATCTAAACACAATCTCAACGAACCATTACGCTTCTCAACGATGACTAGACTGTTCACCCATTTGGTGGGTCTGTCAACTTTCTGGACCAGATCTTTCTCTTCCAACTCCTTAAGCTTTGCCTTTGGTTTCTCATGCAGGGAATACCGCGCTCTTCATGGAGAGTGAATGATTGGCTCAACAGCTGCTGTGGGCGCGAAGGTTTAGCGGGCTTTGGTTTGTTTTTCATCGCATGCACGGGTTTCTTTTCCGTTTTTTGCACTTCCTTTCGTTGTTTTGCACAAGCTTCAGCTGCTCCGCAAAGACTTGCCGCTTTTTCTAGGGTAAGATCGGACGATTCACGAAGCAGTCGCTCTTTAAGACGAGTGTCGCTCACACCAAATGCAATTAAGCCTTGAATCAGGCTGTTTTGCTAGTCGCCAACTTACATGACTTCGCGCGCGTTTTCAATTCAGTGATAAGTGGTCGATAGATTCACCCTCTTGTTGTTTACGCTCCCAAAACTTGTATCTTTCGAGAACAGTGTTCTTTCTGGGATTGAAATAATCTTCAAACTTTTTCTTTAGGTGTGCAATATTGTTACGATCCTTTTAAGTAGCGAAACGAAACGTGTTATAAATCTCGAGCGCTTCCTCGCCGATCGATCGATCAGAATAGCACACTGCACCTTTTCATCTTCAGCACTCTTTCCCGACGCTGTCAAATAAAAGGTCGAACCGTTGAACCCATCTTCTCCAATTTTCGGAAAGATTTCCTTGAAGCACAAAGCTACTGGAGGCTTGAAAACTTCCATGGTTCACTTCTGACACCATATAATGTTTAGACCACGCACCAAAGCGCCATGTTGACTCAACGGATTTTTATTGCACGACACAAATCAGAAAAACACGTGCACAGATAATTTATGCAAAATTAATTATGCGAGCTTATCATTACACAGGGATTTGACTCTCATTATTGTCCAGTAGGGCTTTTCGTTCACCATGCTCTCCTGAAGGAAGGGCTACGTGACTTTTTATTGGCGACGCGGGGGAGGGGGGAGGGGGGTCATGTTCGACATCGATAGGGTAGAAAAATGCTTTTTAAGTGTTTACGATAATAGAGAACTAAGGAAATACGAAGGTACGTTGATTTGACAGACTTCTTTCTATTTTTTCTTCGTGTTGGAATGGTCGTTTGCTTCTAAACAATGTTGAGATCTTTTAGTGTAGAATTACAAGTAAAGAAGTAAGACTTCTTTGTTACTTTGCTACATAAATTTACGAAGTAGTAATCCTGGTTCATCACAATGAGCAGCTCCAGGGAGGGGAAAGTTTGGCATATTTGACAATATCATAGATCTGAGCGAGGGTAGCAAATTTGTCGTATAAAAAAATGGAAACTGTCAAATCCCCGCCCTATGACCTCCTTCCTCCCGCCGACTTTGCAATGATCAGTGCATTTTTAATATTGATTTCGTTGACTGGGAAAATGAGAAAGTTGGCCCAGCGCGACAAATACAGCTGAATATACACTTTGGGATGAGGATTCTTTTACTGAGAAAAGATGCATGCATGCGCTCAGGTCAAGTCTATAGCTACTCCACTCCTCCGTTATCAACTAACCTGGATTGATAATTGGAGCCACCAAAATGTCTTTCCCCAAGAAAAACTGATCATCATGGCGAGTAGCAGTGTACCCATTGAATCCGCTACCGTGATCTTCATGAGTAGCTTGATCACTGTGATACTCTCCTGTGGAATGTGTGACAAGCATTTTAATTAGTTTAATTTATTGTCACGGTATAGTCGTCACGCTACGCAAACTGTGTTGCTATGTCGGGGCATATGAATTCTCAATATAAATACCTTAACTACTGGTTACGCGTGACATTTTTTTTTTAAATACCTCGAAGCCAGGCTTTCTTTCCTTGTTTAACGGAATACAGCTTATCTCTATTTCCGTTCAACTGTTCAACAACGTTCAGCGTTCAATTTGGCATGACACACTGTTCCGTCAACATTTGTCGCACAAGAGTCGCAGTATTTATTTGTTTGCGAACGAATGTTGTACCGTGTGTCATAGGTTTCCAAGTAACAGTTCACACTACCAAGTAATTGCTGTTAAAAATTGTTTTGTGGTAATACACACTTACGCGCTAAGCCGGAAGTCACATGAAAGTGAGGCTTAAGGGCCACCAAAAATAACATGGCGGACTAGACATTCTCGATGGCAGGGAGGAAATAAAGTCACAGCTGTGGTACCGCGACACTTTGCAACAGTCGATCAGATAAAAGAATATTTATTACATTTCACGCATTTCAACAAATCTTGCTCGAAGGAAAGCATGGTCAGTGTAGATGAAACGCTCTGATAAGTTTAAATCGAACACTTCCTTATTTTGCTGTGAAGAACATTTAACCGGGAGACTCCAGATGTAGTCTAACTGGAAGGAGAAAGCATCTACGGCCAGAGGCTGTACCCTCACATTTCCATCGACTCAAGGAGAATGACAGCGAGATTCGGAAGAGCGGTACAAAAGAAGGAAAGGGAGAGATGCAAAAGCGAAGGAAACGAGTTCAAATAACATTTTTAGTGGCGCGGCGAAGAACATGATCTTCTTGACGCCGCTGTGAAGCAAAAGAAGAGAAGGATGACAAAGATCTGTTAGAGGTTGTCCCTGTTTTGAAACGTCAGTTCACTGAGAAGAGCTTTCAAAATTTGGTATGGAGAGGTTTAAAGGTAGCGATAACTGTGCGCGATGATGTAATTGTAGTTTCTCGAGTGTTCCTGAAAAGCGCTTTTTTGCGCGTTTGTTTCGAGCAGCCACGCTGTTGTGTCTTGTAGTTCGAGTGTAGGTCGAGTCTTGTAGTTCGAGTGTAGTTCGAGTGTAATCCTTTGCAATGTTACAAAATTCGTGGAATCTTACGGAATTGTCTGGTTAAGCATATACAGTCCAAACACTAATGATATTCTACTACAGCAATAACGTTAACATATTCTTTTACGCAGGTTTCCCAAATGATGATACCTTGATGGCAATTTAGGAGTACGTGAAAACTTGAAGCTGCAAATGACTGGTATTTAAATATCGACAATGGTCTGCTGAATGGTGTACTTTTTCTAGGTCTGAAGAAAGCTTTCGACACTGCCGATCGTACTTGAAAAGCTTAAATATTATGGAGAAGATACACCTTCACTCTTATGGTTCACTTTAGGTAATTATTAGGTAATCAGGTAATTATTATTAGCTGCAAATTTTTATGTAAACTAGATTATATCTTACATTGTAAATTTTTTAATTCTTATTTTGTAACTATTCTTTATTGTTTATTTATACACGACCCCACAAGCTGCAAGCTTAATTACTTATCGTGTTTAAATAAAGGTTACTTACTTACTTACTTACTTACTTACTTACTTACTTACTTACTTACTTCTTATCTTTCGAACCGTACGCAACAAACAAGCGTAAATGGCTCTTTTTTTAACGAACAATTGGTAACTTGTGGATTCCCTCAGGGATCTGTTCTTGGGCCTTTATTATTCTTAATTTATATTAATGACCTTAAAGACTTCCCTCTCATCCTGTGCCAAGTTGTATGCGAATGACACAAGCCTTACGACGTCTGCAAGATCCGGATATGTTACAGTTTAAATGAAATCGTGATCTTGAAGTCGTACGATCTTGGTTTCATGCCAACAAGCTCACAGAGACTAAGTATCGCTGTAGTATCGCTGAACATTTTTACGAGTTGTGCAGTATTTTGACGAGCTCGTAGGGCGAGTCAAAATACAAACAACGAGTAAAAATATAAAGCGATGCTACACACCAAAACATCTAATAAGAGATTTATTATCCAATTACTGTAGTAAATATATTTATCAGTGAGCGAGGGAGAGTGTGACAGTTTTGCGCGCGCGCGCGCCGACCGGTACGGCAAACAGGTTTTCTACTGTACAAATAACTGTACAATATCGCTGTATATTTGTACTGTTATTTGAGCGGTATTCGCTGCAGTTGTATAATAATAGCTAGTAAATATCTGCTCAATCAAATGAAGCATAAATTTGAAGTTAATGTTACTGATCAGTCCCTGTCTATTGTAAGCTCCTATGGATATTTGGGAATTGAAGTTGATGAGACCCTCATCTGGCACACTCAAATTGATATCATGACAAAGAAGATCTCTTCAGGTCTTGGAGCAATAAAATGGTTCGTGATTTTGTACCCCGCCAGACATTAATTAGAATCTTTCAATTTTTCACACTACCATATTTTGACTATTATAGTGAGGCGTGGGGCTGCTTAGGAAAATGCTCATCTGACAGACTCCAGAAATTACAAAACAGAGCCGCAAGAATAAATACTTGTTCAGGTTATGAATGTCGATTCATTAATATTCTGAATGACCTCGGTTGGGAAACTCTCGATCAAAAACGTACAAAACAGTTGACGGTTTGCATCTATAAAAAGTGACTTCTACACACGGTCGACTCGTCGAACCTGGGATAAGTATCCCACAGACAAGGGCTTTGATAGACATGATCTCATGGCCTTGAAAAGCGCAAGTTTGAATATTCCACCGAAGAGGCATTCAGTGAAAGATCAGTCCTCAAAAGATGAGTGCTTTCAAACCGTGAGCAATGCAAATGTCAGGAAAGGAACCATAATTAACTGAAACGTTTCAAGGCTTGGCATATATTTGATCAGGTATTTCCCGCTTTCATTGCATGGCTGTACAAAGCAGTTGGACTGTTTCTTCGTTAATAGTCAATTTTTAAAATCCTAGCTTATTTTACCAAGGTCTGGCTCGTTTGCTGCCATTTCAGTAGCCATGTCAGTTTACTAATTCAAAACTCGCGGGAAATCGATGGTAGCCCTTAACCCTCACTTTCTTGTGTTTTCCGGCCTAGCGCGCAAGGGGGTATGGTGTCACATTTCGAGACAATAGCCCTTTTCACGGTTAATTTAGACTGTTTACAGTCCCCTATTTTTCTGTGAGATCGTAGATGTCGATCGTTAAGTTCGATGGGCCGCCATCTTGGTCTCTTGATGCAAGCGAAACTGGGGAGAGTACAAAATGCCCGTGGATAGAGGCGGTGGGGTTAATAGCGTGGGCGTGACGGGGCGGAAAAAATAGGGAGACTGTAACAGCTTCACTCTGTCTGGTGTTCGCTGCGTTAGTTGCTCCAGCAACGGCAACACCTGATTGGTCGAAGGGACAATAGAGTTCATCAAAGCGTAGCAGAGCGTTGACAACTTGAGTGACAGAAAGTGACATTCATCACTTCGGGCTCAGGCCAAAATGGCATCGATTTCAAGAGAATTTTCTGAAAAATATTTTGATTTTGATCGTCTGTCTGCTTGTTGTCTTGGAGGATTGATGTTAAAGCGCGAGCAAAAGGAGGCTGTTTCTCGTTTACTCGAAGGAAAAGATGTTTTGGCGGTTCTTCCAACTGGTTTTGGCAAGAGTTTAATATATCAAAGTTTCTTTTTGGCGAAGGAAATGGCTGAAAGCTCCGTTGATTGTTCTTATTTCCAAATGAAATTTTACAGTTAATGCCACAAAGACGGCACGCATCTGAATAATTGGAATTCTCTGCGGGCTTTGCCGCTTTTTTTCGGAGTCAGAGAAGAGTTCTTCCGTCCCGCATTCAGTCGACTCAACTTAGTAAACCTTCAAAATGTTTCGAAATTCACAACACAGTAATATGTATTCATATCATCATCCCTGATTTGACAGGTTTTTTCTCAGGGGAGGAGATTGTTGATTGATTTGATTAAAGGAGGCGCCAAACTGGCGGCCTCGCCCCTTGAACACGAGACAGAGTGAAGCTGTTACAGTCTCCCTATTTTTTCCGCCAGCTGTGCCCTGCACCACCCCTACCCACGGGCATGTTGTACTCTCTCCAGTTTCGCTCGCATCAAGAGATCAAAATGACGGCCCGTCGAGCTCAACGATCGACATCTACGGTCTCACGGGAAAATAGAGGACTGTGAACAGTCAACGGTTAATATTTCTCATTTGAATTACAATGTAATCCAACGTGGGTGCGAGGCAATTTCGGGCTAAAACTACAAAATAGCCCGAAATTGCCTCACATACATGCTAGATTTTACTGTAATGCAAATGAGCAAAGTTAACCGTGAAAAGGGCTATTGACGAAGCTTATGTTTAAGAATTAAAAAGGCAACAGCGGAAATGAAAACACGAAAAAACGAACAGTACTGAAGGGGCGTTTCATACAGTGGGCTGCTGAAACAAATATCCTCGCCAATTTAGAAGGGAAGGAGATCGAGATTCTCGAGGAAATTCGACCATTTTGCGACAAATGTTAACAACAAGTACGTAAAAATTTGAATTAATACCACGTGCGTTTTCAGACGTTACTGAAATTGCCCTAGTCGCCCAAGTACATGACCTTACCAACTCATTTACTATCAAATTTTAATGCTACTCAGGATGGCGTTGTTTTGAAGATGGGGTGGGAAATTTTGCTCTCGAACTGCAATAGTTTTTACCTGGGTTGATCTCATTCATGAACATGGGTCTGCATATTGGCTTTCCACACTGTGTGTTTTCGTACATAGCATCATAGATGTATTGAATCAACTTGTAGCGAATCTCGATGTATTTGCGGCAGATGCTGGGTACGGGTTCCTCATACATGTAAGGCTCCTGGTACGATTTGGAATAATTATCATAATGATTGCGGAACCATGGCATGAAAGTGCCCATGATGGTCCAACGGGTGAGCATCTCAGGCTCCACGATCTGGTTCTATGAAAAAGGCAGTTAGCGATTTTGTCAGCTTAATAGACTTAATGATCCAAATTCAAGTTTTCGGGGGTTTTAATCCCGTACCCCTCAATTGATCTAAAAAAACAAGCACACAGCTTTTAACTTGGCACTAATCGTAGCTTCAATCGAGTCATATTGGGACAGTTCTGATCGGTAGGCTCGATATCCGCTGCTCACTAGGGTCCGGGTTATCTTCCACGAGAGAGAGACAGCGTCATCAGGCCATCAGCGCGGGTCAAGAGAAAATTTTCTCTTGCGCGGGTTCAATTCGTAAAACATCGGTAGCTGTAAATTTGACTAATTGCCACCTTCCCCACAATTTTATCCGGTGGCCCAGCTTCTAGTAGCCCTCACAGTGTATCAAACAAGTGTTTATGACCCTATGTGAGTGAGTGAGTGAGTGAGTGAGTGAGTGAGTGAGTGAGTGAGTGAGTGAGTGAGAACTTTATTTAAGTGTCAAAAACCTTATAGCCTGGAAATAATACACCATACTAATTAGGGGACACTGCTAAAAAACTATACTAATACTAATATTGATACAATAAAAAACAAATGACTTGAGGGGCATTATGGGCAGCATAGGATGCAGCCCTTACAGCCGGTGTCCATTAAGCGAGTTATATCCCTTTTGCGAATATAGTTTGTAAAAGCCTGCAGTGTCTTGGCTGGTCTGTCAGCCATAGACAGTTTGCCCCATAATTTGGGTCCTACATATCGCAGAGAGTACTTCCCATAAGTGACAGTGTTGTATCTAGGAGTAAATTAAAGGAAGCTCTAAGCTATTTACAAAACCTTACCTCCCATGCTACGCAGAAGCCACCAATGTCACATCCAGAAACTGGCTGAGCGGACAATCCGATACCCAGGATCAGTGGAATGTTCATTTGCAAGAATTCCCAGCTTGATCTGCTGTCACCTGTGCGTTTACCATGAGATAACATCCGGTGAAATCACTGGTTTAGTGACCAGCGGTCAAAGTGAAAACAGTTGGTTTGGTGGTGGGCTGTGATTCTCGCGGGCGCAGAAATCTGATTTCACCCGGTGTTCTCTAACGCCGACCTACCTGAATTACCCATGCGCTTACAAGTATACGTCATATTCCAAAATGGCTGTCATTTTAATATTCCATTGTTTGCATTCAAATCAGCCCTTCTTGCCTCGTTCTTACGTCAAAATTCAAAAAAATTTTGCCTTAAACGAGACATGAAGGGGTGATGAGAATATATAAATGGTGGCAGGAGCCCATAACCGGGAACGTACAACTGCAATGTATGTGAGTCAAGGCCTTCTCACAGACCAAGCTGGTTTTAGTTTGATTTTACCGCGAAATCAGTCTCCCACAGGAGCCTTGGTCTCTCACAGGAGCCTCGCCAGCAAATCAGAAGCTTTGCATAATTAATTGTTTGGACGCGTACGGGCTGGAACTGAACTTTACGCGGGAAAAACTCGTCTTAAATAGCTCGCTCTGTAAAAACATCATGACGTAAAACGTGCACACACTCTATAGAGGAAGTCAAGGCTGGACAGAGCTGTTTCGAAAGACCTGTACCGCGAGGCCGTTTTCTCGCCGAAATTCGGATCTGCTGCTCGATTTTCCCCTCTAACGCAAAGAAGGATAGTCTGTTTGTCCCCTTTTCCCGTTGGCTTAGAAAAATCTTCCTCCTTTCCGCTCCAATTCGAACGGTTTTTGCTTCGCTACTGGAGCTTTCAAATTTCCTCTGCACCCTGTTACCGTCCTTTCGCCTATGGTATAGCGACCGCTCCAGCGTAACAACTGCGACTTACCAGACGGGTGCACAGTCGAAAACTTCCGTTAAAAATTACCACTCTCCCGATGATCTCGCGGGGGCATTTTGACGCCTCATTGTAATGTAAGACCACTAATGTTGATTTCAAGCTGTGCTGTAGTCGAAAGGACGGTCACAGGGTGCGGAGAAACTGGCCCTCTGGTGTAGCAACTGCATGCTATTGTTTTTAGGGATAGATGAATTGCTTCTGTCATTTGCTTTATTGTTATCTTGAAGGGTAGCAAGTAAGGTGGCCCACCACTGTCAAGGCAAAGCAAAAAGTCACGTACAAGTTACCGTACAAACAAAACGTCACGGCACGACAAACTTTACTCACGGTAAGACCGTTAGCTGACGGCAAAACAAAGTTTACTGACCTTTACTAACTGCAAAAAAAAAATTTACTTACGGCAAAGCAAAGAAAGCGAGTTGGTCAGCGGTTGGTCAGCGGTTGGTCAGCGGTTGTTAGTTGCATTTGAAATGGTACGTCGAGTAACAGTAACGCACCGCTCGCTCGGAAACCGCCATTTTCAGTGCATTGTCCCTTATCTCGAGCTCATGATGTTTTGCAGCGCTTGTGGTTCGTTGGTCAATCAAAATGCCTACTTCTGCAAAGGCTCCGGTAAAGGTACGTTTCTTAATCTAAAGTATTCGTATTTGCATCTCTTTTAGTTTCGAATAACGATAGGCACGTGAGAAGTCGGACAAACTGCTCGGTCCGGCAGTAATTCACTGCCCTTTTACAGACCCTATTCATAAATGGTTGCCTATTAAAAATGATTTTGTTGGTATTAAAATTAGCCCAACTAACCTCGTGTAAAAGTAAAATTCTTTTAAATTATCAACTCAAAAACAATTTTGTTTTACCGTGAGTTAATGGTGTTCTGCCGTGGGTTAATTTTGTTTTGCTCTCAGATAACATTGTCTTGCCGTGAGTAAAGTTTGCAGTGCCGTGACCTTTTGTTTTGCCGTGACAGTTGTGAGCCACAGTAAAGCAAGCCAATGATGTAACTTTACCAGAACTGCTACATGACTCGCTTATGTAGGTTCAATGGAGGTTCATAAGGTTCATACCTGTCCACAGTCCAGCATAGCGATGAATGCCGACGAAGCCGCCCCGTGTGATGATAAAATGACGTTTGTTTGGCTTCAGACTTTCCAGTCCCTGGTAGGTGGCTTTACAGAGGTTGTCACTATACAAGCAGCGGAGTTTTGCAAATGGTACCTTGTCTTCAGCATCGCTAGCGTTTTCCGTCCTATAAAGTTAATACAACACGAAATATTTGGAAATCGTACTATTGCTCCGACAGTTCACAAGTCCTAAGCCATGCCCTATACTTGCAACTTACCTGGATTCTTCGTTATGACTAAGCATTAAATCCATGGGAAAAGATAACAATGGACAGTCTGGCTGATGAACGCTGGACTTCATTGCAGGTGTGGTCATATCTTGCCACACAAAATCCAACCCCCATTCCTACAGGTCACGGTACTGCTCGCCCCACCACTGCTGTACGTCCTTCCGTCCCAGGTCAGGATAGTGTCCCCATGTAAGGTGACCACCCCCATAGTTGACGTTTCCAATGTATGGGTCATGGGTGCCACTGCCATCTTCACGGGTATTCATTATAAAGATTCCGTCTTCTTTGCCGGTGTCCAAGGCTTTGTACGGGCTGTTCTTGCCATTCTCATCAACGTTACAGCTGATTATGGGTGTGATGTTGGTACTGCATTTGAAGCCCTGCTCATGCAGAGTATCAAAGATTTCTTTGGGGTTCGGGAAATTTTTCTCGCTATTCGTGAATGTGCGATAGTGATCCTGCAAATAGCGTATGCAATTAATCTCAATTAGTAATTTATTATTACTAACGCTACACTTAAATTGTTAGACTCAACTACAGCGGTTTTTAAATGGCCAATCAGGACACAGAGAACATCAAATGAGCAAACCAAGTGCATGCAGCCGTCACTAAGCTCCTGATGTAAATTCACCAATAGAAAAATTGGGCTTTTCACTATTGCTGTGAAGGTTGGCTCTAACTTATTTAACTCACCGGCGTCCAATCGGCGTGGTCGTAGGGAAAATTATGTCATCTAAGTGCTGGAGTTTGAAATGCAACGATAGATAAATGGGACAGACTTTTCCCTGGTGTAACACCGCCATACGTTTTCATTAGGTAAAATTGTTACCGGCATCGATGTTCGTGCGAAAAGGCAAGTCGGTGGCCTTGGGAAGTGGGAGTAGTGATTCTCACATGCCGAAGCATTAAGAAAATGTTATGAACAGCGATATTCATATACAGTAATTTAAAAGTGTGGCAAAGCTGAAAACACAACAGCTTTAATTTACGCTGCTGCCATTCACGTCTCAAGAAGGCTTAAGGCTGAAATCTATTTGTCGACCTGTTTTACTGCCAAGGATTCCAAAAGTCCAGTCTCTCCCTTTTGGGATGAGGTCAATTGTCTTTATCAAATGTGCAGTGCAAAAAAAATTCTCTGTTGTTTCAGGCGAGTCTCGCTTGGCTCCAGTTACATGTATGCTTGATTTCGAGTTTGGGTTGCCTTAGTTGATTGGCTACACGTAATCTGATCGATCAAGCTAATTAACAGTGTTTCTGTTTGTTAAAACACTCTAGTATTGTAAAATTGCAGCTGGTGTGAGGATGGTAGGGCTCAAAGAGCCTTAATTACCTGAAAATCGACATCTATATGAATCCCATCGCAGGGGATTTTCCACTGACGGTACTTAGACGCCACCTCCAGCAGAGCCTTTTTGTTATTGTAGCGGGGACCATAGCCTCCCTGATGATACCCAAACACGTACTTTGGTTTAATTCGAGTGCGTCCAGTCAGCACTGCAAATTCATTGAGTATATCTGCCACGTTATTGCCAGTGAAGAGGTAGTAATCAAGAACACCGTGCAGAGCGCCGAAGTAGTACTGGTCACCCTGCCGGAAATTTATGAAAGTCTGCGAAGTGTTGTCTAAGAGGATGCCGTTAGCGAATGCGGGCCCCACGAATGCTCCTTCAGGGTTTGCGCTGTATTCGATCAGAAATGGCGATGACTGGTACAGCGGGGCGTTGGGATTCAGCGGCCCTTGCACCTCCCCCCTCGGTGTGAGATCGGGTGCGTTGTAAGCAAAGTTATCGAAGTTAAAGAACGTCATGGCGGCACCAATTTTCTCACTGCCTCCGGCATACTGGCCATTAAAGTGTTGCTTAGGTACACGACGTTTATCGAGGGTAGCACCGGCTTTCTCTCCAAAGCCATAGTACCTAGCATGCGTAGGCGCCTTCTTAAAATGCGCAACAGCTTCCGCACCATTTTCGCGGTTAACGTAGACAAGGTTGTAGTCCTCCGGATCAGAGTGGATGAGCTGCCCTGAACGGTACACGGACAGGGCATACTTGCTTAAATTAACATGGATCTGTTCAGGGACAGAAATTTTTAAACTTGCAGTCCACAAGCATCGATAATAATAATCAATTTATAGAGCGCTTTAGATACTCAAAAGCGCTTTACAACGTAAAAAAAAAGAAGGTGTAGTTAAGAACAATGTAGTATAAAGGATAAATAAATAATCACCAAACAGCAAATAGAAAAATAAAAAATAAAAATAAATAAAAATGTGAGTGTAACTAAATATCATCTGCTTTTTTAAACAAAAATGTCTTTAAGTTGATCTTAGGCCCTATCCTAACGCCACTCCAGTCAGGTGCCGATCCAAACTGATGAGTTAAGCACGGCAGAAGAGCAGCGTTTGAATCAGTTTGGTTCGTCAGGTTAGGTTTAGAGTGGTAATTCGTCAGGTCCTGTCGAACTATGCGACGTTGGATCGACGGCTAATTCAAAGGGCGTTCTGATCATGTGCCGAACGTAACGCATAAATTAAGATAATTTATAATCTTCTCATAATACACTTTACCTTTTTTCCCTTTACCTGATCCTTAGTTTGGTGCGACCCAAAGGTATCACGGATGAATTTGTCGTTGCTCCGAAGTCGCTCTAAGGTCGAATTTTATTGAGTTAGGATCGGCACATAGATGGAGTGGCGTTTGGATCGGGCCTGAAGAGTATCTAAGTTCGGGGCCGTTCTGATTGTCAATGGAAGCTTATTCCACTTAGATGGACCAGCAAAAGCGAATGCTCGATCACCGAAAGTCTTGCATTTAGTTAGGGGCACCTCTAACAAAGTAAGGTCATTGGATCTCGCAGAGATTCTGGTTAACGCTTTTTTCTGATGAGATCACAAATATAACATGGAGCCATACTGATCGGTCTTGACTGACTCTTGAAAAAAACACAAATGTTTTGCTAAAAACTAAAACAACACTGATTAACAAGAAAATGAAAGTTAAAAAAATAAAAACAGTGTATTGATTTACTTAGTTAGATCACTGACATGCCAAAAAGTCGTAAACCCTTATAGGACATTGAATACGTACAATTTTCCAGGAGAGTTATTTAAGTCCGAAAGGCTCTAGGCTCGATTACCAGCCGCTGATCGGGAAAGGAGCCCGCGCTCCTCCCCCGAAGGAAAGGAACGTAGACCGGAGAGGAACGTAGACCGGACACGAGAGACCGGCGGAAACCGAGCCTAGAAAGGCTTTAAGTAACGCCAAACTGAACAAAATAGATAGCATCCGTAACTCGCCATATTTGACCTACGAAACTGCCACATACCTCGATCTTGTGGGTAACTATTATCAGCTTCCCCTGTTCATCAGTTACTTTAATCTTGCATTCTTCGATCAGGTCCACAATAGTTGCAGGTGAGCGGTTTTTCACGAGAGGAGCTTCAGGATTTGGATTGAAGCGCACACGAAAGCTGGCCGGTGACAATATATAGATGTACAATTTCTGGTTGCCGTCAAGATAAAGAGACACTCGATCCACTTGTCCTTCCTTCTCTTGAGTCCATTTCTCCACCTTTCCTAAAGTGAGCCAGTTAATTCGACTCTCGGGTGTAAATTCATCCGATGGAACATAGCGGAAGTAAGGCATTGTCCTTCAGTGTTTCGTGTTCTGCAATCGAGAATAGATGAAGGTTCCAGTTAGAATGTTCAGGTGATAGCAAGCTGGAAAATTTGTTCGGGAGGGACCCAGAAGGCAAGCGAGTTCATAGCGATAAAGGAACAGTCGCGAGCATTTTCGCTTGGAGTCTCGAAGCCAGTTGTAAAAATACGGTGGGTCCGGGGAAAACATCATTTCAAACCTTGAACCGCGGTCAAAGTGAACACAGTCGAATTTATAAGAGCGTATATATACAAAATAGGAAAACAATCACACTAGCAGTACACGTTTTTATTTTGAATTCAGGCTTCTTTGCAATTGCGATGATCATTGTAACTTGAAAGTCATTTCAAATCGGCAGTTCAATTATGAGGCATTCAATATATTCGCTCTTGATTTTCCAGACGATTTTTGCCAACAAATTCCATCGCACAACTTCTAAACCATGTATCAGCAAAGCTGAAAGTCGGATGTTTCTTCTCATACAATTATATTTTAAATCCGGCATCCAAAACTCGAAACGCTAGATCTCAAATAAAGTCGAAAAATACGACGATCAAATCTCAGCCGAACCACAAATCGGTGGTGCCAAAAATTCAAATCAATTGTGGTTAAGTTTAATCGTTCCCCTTAGCAAACAATCACCAGTGGTTGCACAAATCGCATGCATGGGTAGGACGGAAAATCAATCGCTAATGAATAATAATAATAATAGTAATAATGACAATAATAATAATAATAATGATAATAATATTAATATTAAGGTTCTTAAAAACGTATCTAAGGTAAGAAGTAAGTAAAGTAAAGTAAAAGCTTTATTAATGTGTCAATGTATTTAGTTTTCACAACTAATTGGGGACACAACAAAAAAAAATTAAAATTATTTACAAATAAGGAATAATAAAAATGAATATACAATTAAAATACGTGGCATGTATAAATTGTTCAATAAAACAATGCGTATATAAGAGGTAGTCTCTAAGAATTGCAAAGGTTACAGCAGCTAGGTTACAGCAAAGGCGGGGTGCGATCACAGAGAAAGTCTTGTCCTTAACGGTGCATGTCCTGGGTGCATGGGAGCAAATTCTGTGTTGAGGATCTCAGAGTACGATTGGAATGGTAAAAATTAAGCAGCTGAGAAATGTACGCCAGTGCTAATCCATTCTAAGCTTTGTACGTGATGAGCACGATCTTAAATGAAATTCGCTTTGAGACAGGAAGCCAATGGAGGTCACGCAATATCGGTGTTATGTGTTCATGTCGAGTGGATCTTGTGACAAGTCTTGCAGCCGTGTTTTCAACTCTTTGTAATTTGCCAATTTGGTGTGATGGAAGGCCATGGACATACAGCAAGCTGTTACAATAATCGAGGCGCGAAGAAATGAAAGCACGAACAAGACGTTCGGTGGTAGCTTTGGAGCGTCGTAATTTCCCGACATCCCTAGTAGAAAGGTAAGCAGCCTTACAAATATTACTTAGATTCGTACCTAAAGTAAGTTGCTGATCGAAGATGAAGCCAAGGTTCCGAGCTTCAGGTGCAACACTTGCCTAGTTCCAATACGGCTTTCTCCCAGGCCTTCGCAGTCAACTGATTTCGGTGACGTAGCCCAGACGAACGGCCCGGAGTAACCCAGACAATAACAGACTGCGCATGCGTTTGGATTAGCAGAGTGCTTGTTGATTTTGGCTGAGCTTTAGGGATTTCCATTCCTGGTCTTTTGAATCTTTTTATGTACAGGAAGAAACCAAAGGGGCTCATTTACGCGATCGATTTTGCTATTCGGACAGCTTCAATCATTCTCACCAAATAACTCAGTCGGAGAAGATGCTGATTACTACAACTCGTAGGAATGAGAAACTGTAAAGATAAAGCGTGTGAAAAACTACCCTGATTTTGAAAAATTGGCGCACGTAATTCAGCGTGGTCCACAGGGGTTATAGTTAAAAGTATCGAAGGTGAGTCAACGGAGGTAAACGATCTTAGTCATATTTTGTAGAAGTGGGTCTGTTGCGTAAATAATTCTAAATGTTACCAACGTTTTCACAAAACTTAACCCTTCAAGAGGCATTTGAAACCGTCGCACAGATAAACCAAGAGCTAAAAGAAGGTAATTCGATGATGCATTTCTGAAAAAATTCAAACTTCTAGTCGACAGATTTTCTTTATTTTTTCGCTAAACGTAGAAAATCGGTAGAGAAAATGATCCATCAAAAGAAAAATAGAGGTCACCGAATGTCCAAGATCGCTAAATCCAGGAAACGCTATAGCAATGGCCATCTGCCATATCATTGTTCATTTTATTACTCAGCGCGCGCTCTGGCGTGGCGTGTGAATTTGCGTGCGCAGTAAGGATGCGCAGAAACAATTAGCGCGAACTTCCTTAATTTCGCAAGGTAATTATTACCTACCAGAAAACTTAGAACGCTACTCTTGAATCCAAAATTTAAGAAAATTTTGGTATATTTTCGTTTTCTTTGTTTAGGCGCTACGGTCACATGTAATAGAAACCTTCAAAGGCTTAGATATTTTGAGTAATCAGTATTTGCCTGTGGTTTGAAAGCGGTGATGCTTCTGACTCGATAGTCCGTTTGGATCAAAATGAGCCGTTTACCTTAACCGCTTACCATTAAAACAAGAGCGAAGAGTTTAAATTGCTTTTCTCTAGCAGTCCGTGTCTCAGAAATGCCCAAAGAACTTCCTTTCGCGACCCGAAATTGACTCAGTGAAAAATTGAGACAAATTGCCTCAATTTTCGGGTTCACACTTTTCGCCCCGGACCACGTGACCCAAAACGATTGATCGCGGCGAAATATTGAGGCCTAGGAACTAGGCAAGTGCAACACTAACATGGCAGTCCCCAATGTGCAGACTGGTAAGGGCTGGACGGATCACAAACTTTGAACTTTGAACGAATGTGGACAACTTCAGTCTTCTCGCATTCAAGGCTAATTTGTTGCTCATGCTTACACAAGTTTCAATCTTTTGCAGTCTATCACTATAAGGATGTTTGAGGATTGTGTATATCTGGTTGTGATCCTGAAAGTACAATGAGACGAATTCTTGACTTGATGGGTCTTGAGCAACGTGACAGCACATTTTTAGGCGCAAGATATAACTGCAAGATACAACTTTCTGAGCTAGGGGTTGAAACCCTTGGAAAGTGCTCTCGATCTCTTGTTTCTGGTTTCTCTTGTTCCACTGCTAGATCTATTGTCACAATGGAACCCCTTTCCAAGTGGTGACTACCCGAAAAACTCTCCCTTAAGTCGGCTAGATCTAGCCTCCGTGTGAAACACTCTGGAGCGAAATGGACAGAACAAAATTAAAGGACAAAAGTCTTTGTGGGCTTCAAATCAGGGCGATGTTTGTGCACGAATTTCAGCCACTTTCCTCTCACGGCCTCGTCGTTTGGGAATAGATGCATTGGCACATCTGAAGTAGCATTGGTATTAGTGCAACTCTTTTTCCTGGGCCCTCCAGCTACTCAAAACTTCCCCGAAACATGCTTCTTTCCCGCCATATTTTGGTCTGCGACCTTGCACACGAATAACGTCACAAAGGATTTTTGGCCGCTCGAAAAATGTCGCAAATTTCGCTCCGCGGACTGAATTTTCAAACGCCTGAAAAAAGTTGATGGTCTTCACGCAGAGAAGGAAAACGATAAAAAATGAAATAAGGGGGATAAAAACTATGTTATTGCATAAAAAAAATGGGGAAGTAAAATTTCGTTTCATGTGCACTTTAATAGAAACGAGCGATCGCGAACGATCGAAAAAGCAAATCGTCTCTTACACACGTGCTTTGCGATGATGTAATTTGTTTTCGTCCAGCCAAAAATTCTCACTCCAGTCTGCATTGGGACTGCATTCCCTTTTTTGTCCAATGCAATTTGCGTGAAAACCAGCTCAAGTCGTTCAAGGAAAACCCCAAAACATCGAAAACAACGAGAGAAGCCACAAAGGAGAACAAGAATGACGCAGCAGCTGGACACGAAAACGAGGTCCAAAGTCCCTTAAAAAAACTTAGAGGGGCGGCCAATTTGCAGTCTTCACAAAAAAAATGTCGACTTCTCACGGCTGCAGACAGACCGAAATGAAATTAGGATGCGTTCTCTTGTTCCTCGAGAACGCAACAAACCGTGACACCACTGATTAGCTCTTATGCAAATATCGCTTTGGCTTCCAAACCTGCCCCGAGGGGTCTCACCATCAGTTAAGAGACTTAATTCATTTCTTTGGGTGTCCACGATTAAAAAGCAAGGGAAAACTGTACACTGCATATAGTTCTCTGTCGGCAAAATATAAAGCGATATAGAGAAAGCGCTGTTTGAGAACCAAAATGAACGCTCGTTTCTATTTTAAATATTAATGTTACTGTGGTAATCAGCAGATTGATATTATCTGCTGTTCTATGCTGAAGACGCGGAATGACCCGTCTGAGACGACTTGTGCTACATATGTCTCGAATAAACACGGTAAAAAGACCGTTATTCTTCTTGATCTTAGAAAGACTGATTATGCATCTTGATCTTCGCAAACGCGCCGCAATAGAGCGGATCGTTTTCAAGGAATAAGCCATCCTGTGTTCGTCTGATGCCAGACGAACTGCGAAATGCGTAAAAAGAAGCACAAGAGATTCTTGCGCAAGCTTGTGCCATTCGGATTATTCGTCCCTGTAGGCTAACGGCTCCCGTTATAAAAATTTCAGACTTTCACTTTAACTGGGCGTACAATTGCCCCTAAGTACATCAGGTGATAAACAAACTGAAACAAAGATCGAGCAAACAAAGCATTGGATGGGAGAAATCATTACTTTGTATCATTTTACTCCTTACCTAGAAAGCACCTGCTAGTAAGACAGCAACCGCGATTCAAGATCAAATCCAGGGAAATCATAGATTACTGAGCATAAATATTGCTGCAGTTGATTGCAGCCTTTCAATCCCGGAGGAATGATTGACAGACGTTTGTTGATCACCTGATAGCAAAATGCGGAAAATTGGTCTGGAAGGTCAACTAAGGGGGGAGGAGAGGGTATGGGCACGGGGTAGTAACAGTCTGGCCATACTCTTTTGTCGCGCTAAGTTCCAACTTCAAAATCGCATGTGGAAACTCGGTGCGATTTTTACGCAATTTTAGTGCAATTTGTCTCCGCGATGTCGCAGGGGGTTTGAACTTGTTCGAAACTTGATACAATTTTGCTGCGATTTTTTTTTTAATTATTAAACTGCGACAATGCATCTCGAATCGCAGTGTATCGCGGCAACAAATTGCACTTTATCTATTGCACTGAAATCGCGGCAAATTCAGTGTTGAGGAAACAAAATTACGAAAAATAAACTTGAACTTACACAAATATCAATCGAGCCGCACAAATATAAATCGAATCGCATACATAAAAATCCAACTTACACAAATATAAATCGAACCGCATACATATAAATCCGACTTACGCAAGTATGTCACAGAGGAGAAACACCGCCCCCCCCCCCCAAAAAAAAAATATATATATAAGTAGGTTTACGCGTAATATTTGCTCTTCTGTATATGTCCTTATCGTAAATTCGTTCCGCACTTTACTTAGAATTGTAAACTTATCGTAATCTACAGGAAATGTCATAAGATAACAATGTGTGAATCATAAATGTAAAATAAAATAAAATCGGAAACCGTGCAATGAAAGAAGCCAAGAAAATGAAATGTTAAAAAGGCTAATAGATAAACTACTTATCAAAGTCTTTAGTCTGAGACTTACCGAGTTACCTAATCAAGGTCAAAACCTAACCCCTCAATCCTGCGAAGCTATTTTGCTGTACCTTCAAGGGACACTGACACCATTTTTAGCATGACTTGGATATCTCAAAAACATATATCGATCACTGGAAGCTCAACAATAATGGTTTTATTTTGTAGAGCAGTATCCGACAAATGATTAAAACCCATTAGGAATTGAGGATGGCTAACGATGGCGTTGATGGAAACGGATTGTGATATGGATTTTGGAAAAGCGTCAGGCAGTCAGTTTTTTCAAAAGTTCAAGTTTGACTCGAAGATCGTTGAAATTTTGCAAAAATGATGCTGCAGCGTGGATGTCTTCACGAAATTGCTTTAAATCATTTAGTTAAAGTTAATGAAGTTCTTATTACATAAATGTAGGGACCAATTCGTGAATTTATACTGAACGGTTTTGAGCAAATATATCGTGACAGTGTCCTTTCAGACGTCGACAAACGTGCGTACTAATTTTTGCCACGAGCAACCTGCATTGAAAATGCTATCCACGTCGATACGCGGTTTTGATTTAGAGATATGGAACGTTACTGAAATTTGTGGTAACCTGAGATACTACTACTACTGATTCCTAGCTCTCCTCTGGGAGAATAGGGCCATCGACTTGACTCTGGTAACCCGAGATATCAGCGTGTGATTCAAGCTTCACAATTTTAGGAATTTTATTCAGTCAATATTCAAGATTGTCCCGTCAATTACAAGTTCGTTCTAAGGCCCTCCATTGGGTAAAAGAACTGCCATTGCCGTGTGTTACTTGACCAAGGGTTCCTTCCCTTTTGCAGTGGCGGATCTAGAAGAGGGGGCCGGGGGGCCCGCTCCCCCTCCACCCCCCTTATTTTGGGTAAAAAAGGAAGAAATCACAGAAGGAAGAAATGTCGGTAGGGCAAGCAAAACAACCCCCCCCCCCCCCGCCCCACCCCGCTTAGCTCAAGGTCTGGATCCGCCACTGTTTTGGTGGGTAATAGTAACACAATTGTGCACCACATGTACTCTCATATGATGAAAGCAAACCAAACTGGATATATTTAGTCGTTCAAGTAGTTCCTAACATAGTAGAACGATTTACTGTCAGTCAAAGTACGCTATCATTTTTTGATCGGAAACGCTTAGCTTGATGTTCATTGCAGAAAACAGTTGTCTCAAATGGCCCTGTATAAATAACCCACAGGCAAGGAAATCTGCAAGTCTTCGTAGAAACCAGGCTCGAATAAGAACGATAACCGGTAACTCTGGATTCGCAAACTCATAAATTGCTGCTTTTCATGTACAACCTACATGTATGTAGATGCTATCCCAGTAAGCTATGTAAAATATATGTTTTCGGTATTACAAAAGTATGTTAGCTGCCATATAGCTGTCTTATTGAAACTCTATTTTGTCTATATGCTCAACATAGTCTATGTAAAAGCTATGTATTCAAATGAATTTTGAAGTGAGTTGATGACACTCAAATGAAATAGCCTTTAAATAAAATAGCGTCTGCATTGCCATATATGTGAAATACAACTTACATAGGTTTTACATAACACTAAACAGAGCTGGAATATTCCCTTATAGTGATTACATACCATCAAAAGTAGAGCTTACGCTGCGAATAGTGTGCGGGTGGACTGGTCACAACTAGGACTTTTTATCACCATTTATTCCAAACACTCGAATAAAAACAACCATCAGGGGAAAATTACATGTATGCATTGTGAAAGTAAAGATCCAGACTACATCTGATTTGATTGAACAACTTTTAATAGCAATTTGTCTAAAATGACTCTACGTATTTCTAAGAACGAGCGTCTGATCAAGGGCAACTTTTTAGAAACCCCGACCTGCTGTGTAAACTGGACGAAGGTTTAAAGCATACAAGGATGAACTCTCTATGTTCCATCAAATGCATGTTCCATTAAAACTGTTCATCATCGAAACTAAAATCTGCAATAAATTAGAGGAACGACATACTGCGAGAATCTTTTTTTCTGTGGTCTGTCTGTCACTTCCAGCTTTGTACAAATAGATGCCGCACGAAAAAACTCAATAAAACGCAGACTAAAGCTTTCAAATAAACCCCATGTACTACTCAAATAAACAACAGTAGCTAACTCTCGATCCAAGCTGTGGTCAGTTATCGGTAGGGGTGAAATCCCCGGGACGCTGCGGTTCCCCTCCCGAAGGATTCCCCATAGCCTGGGCCTGCCCCAGTGTACCCAGCAGGTTCAGCAGAGCCGTAGGTTCCAAAACCACTGTCAGATGAGAAGGAGGTCCGGGTCGGGCCGTACTGCAGGTCCTGTTGTTGATAGTTACCCAGACCTGAAAAAAAGAACTGGTGTGAGCAAAAGAAGTACATGCAAAAAGTATCATACCACCATCACGGCAGTTTTGCTACTTTTGGTCAAGACAGTGCTAAAATTTCACCGAAGTACATGTAACTTTGCTGGAACGGGAAATGCTTTTAAAAACCATGATGAATATATTATGTGAACTTTTGAAAGCAGAATTATATATTCAAAATTCCTCCCAACAGTATCAGTCTCCCTCGACCTTGTTTGAATAATAAGATGGCTTTGTGTACTTCAACTACATGTGTAAGCCTCCTACTAAGACTCGTGGTGCAGGCCACTTACATACTTATGATCAAAAGCAACTGAGAACTAACCATATGCTGAGTAGTCAGGTGCTCCTGCACTGTCGACATGAGGTGCTCCAGCTGCTGCCCCAGGCTGTCCAGCTTGGGATACTTGCATGCGGCTGTAGTCTGGGTAGCCTCCTGGCTGTGGTGCTCCAGCTGCTGCTGCCGCTGAAGCTGGGGTGGGTTGCTGGCTGGTCACCCCTGCCCCTGCACCATATCCAGCTGCTCCATAACCTTGGAAAATGGACACAGGACAAGGTAAATTACTCCCCCAGGACTTATTTATTCACAGGTTGTTTAAGACAGGTGGGGTAATAGATAAGAGGAGTTTATGGAGAGGGGGGCATTATTTGATTTAAAGCCAAATGTTGGCAAGTTAAACAACACAAGGGCCCCGGAGAGGGGCTTATTTGAAGGGGAGCTTCATAGTGTGGTATAAACCATTCAGTCTGATTTCTGTGTAAGTGATGAAACTACTGTCACATATGCTGTTTACAAATTGTAACATAATACATCACAACAATAATAATCATTACCTGGCGCAGAGCCTCTTCCATACATAGCAGCTGCAGCATTAGGGTCGTATGTAGCAGCAACACCAGGTGCTGCAGCTCCTACCAACAACAAACCCATTCAATATGAGACTAACATTATTTTGACTAGCACAAAATTATTAATTTGGTCTTCAAATGCCACTCCACCTGCAAGCTGTAGCCCCAGTCATTCTAAACATAGCCCTCCAAAAGCTTTACAGTACTTCTGTAATTGATTTTACACAGAAACTTTCCCACAAAACTGCAGTTGCCCATCAGGCAAGCAAAGGGTAGAATCAGGTAGCCCCACTACAAAATCCATTAGTCTTGGGCTGTTGGACAGGACTTTCTTTGCATGCTGTTTTAAGTCATTACATTTGTCTTAAAACTAGTCTATTAAAAACACTAAGTATGACCATAACCTTCTGACGACAACACACCATGGCTTGACAAAGTGAGTATAAATCTTTGGAAGATTCAGTGGTATCTCTTTAAGGACGCCTTCCAAACAGCTTAAACAGTGAAATATTTGCCCACTTACATGTCAGGAACAAGTTTCAAACACACTGTTTCTAACCTCACATAAGTGGACAAATCTCTAACGTGGACACTTACTAGTCTCACAAGAGTTTACTTTATGGGAGGTTGAACAGTACTGTAACTATAATACAAATCATTGTTAAGAATGTTATGTTGATCTGCCTCTACTGTACATACCATAGCCATATGGTGATGGACCAGGTGCTCCGGCATAACCAGGGGTAGCAGCAGCTGCTGAACCAGGACCCATGGCACCATAACCAGGAAAACCACGACCCATTCCTATGGGATGCTGCATGCCGTAAGAGGCTAAAGTAACCACAATAAACAAAAACCCATCAAAATCTTTACAATATCCACACTTAACTTTTTGATAGAAGTTTTCCTATAACTTAAGTGTAAAGTAACTTCAATTCAGGAAACATGCATGTACTTAGGCATTACATTACACTGAGTGGTACAAATAAACCACTAACATTTATTTAATTTCTTTGGTAGGGTGATAAACATTACCACTTGCAAAAGTTCGAGTGTAAATCTGCATCACTGCATCATATACATGTGTCCAGGATAATGATGGCTTGTTGTCATACTGGTACACCAGGTGTTTGTATCACAGAACAGATGTGGAAAACATAATGTACGAAAAAATTAAAATGAAACATGGTGCACTAAATAACAAAACACTTAGGATTGGGTGCTTCCAGAAAATATCCATACCCTACCATGGGTGGCATGAACATTTCAACCCCCCTTGCCTTTGGAAATTCCAAAATGCTGTACCCCCCCCCCCCCCCCCCATGCCCTCTGAATTCCAAATTTGTTAATTCCCCCCTCCCTTCCCGATTTCCATTTGTTACTTCAACCCTCTGGAATTCCTTGTTTGACTCCCTGCGATTTTCAAAAAAAGAGATTTTACGCTCCTGCATCTTTCCAGAAGTTTTTGCTACTAATTTCCATCAAACAACTGTCTACAGAGCTCGAAATTGTGACTGATACAGTCACATGCATTCGTGGCTAAATGTTCTGTGACTAAAACTTCCTCCTATTTAGTCACAATTTCGTAACTTCTTTTTGACTAAACCAGTGAGGAAATAAAATTTTCAATTTTGGGGGGTTTTAATTACTATGGAAATTAGAAAATGCATGGCCAAATCCTGCCTAATTTACCTTCGATATTACAAACAACGTTCACTTGATGAGATGTCATTACAGTGGTTTATTACGAGTATACATCACTGGCACAGTAAATAAACACGGCAAGTCGGTCGGCAGGTCGGCATTTGTCACAAACACTAATTGTTATTATTAATCATCAATTATTAATCTGACAAGAAATTCATCAACTTTAAGGCCTCTGGAAACGAATGTACAACCCAGATTTTATCAGTTTTCTTTTGTAAATAAATGTGCACACATACATGATCGATCGATGCGTGTCTTGTATCCTGGTTTCCACGGTCGTCAACAGTGTTGTCAGTTCATTTGTGCATTCACACTCTCGTCTGCTCCCCCTAAAAACACCCCCCATACCCTCGGAATTCCAATCGTAAGTACCCCCAATGCCTTTCGATTTCCAGTCCAAGAACACCCCCTTGCCCTTGGAATTCCAGAAAACTGCCCATGGTATAGGTATGGATACATGTATTTTCTGAAATCACCCATTGTTGGCTATTTGCTTGGGGAAAACCAGCTAGTTCACACTTGGATTGGATACAGTATTGTAGAAGCACCAAAATTCCATTTTTGTTTTCACCTTTCAATTACCACAATTACAGGACTACATGGAACATTGCTACAAGGTGTAGACTGGTGTTTCAAAGAAAAATTTAGAAGTATAGTATACAGGGATGCTACTGTAAGTCCTTGTCACTCCTTTCACTAACTAAAAATGAAGGTATAGTCAAACTGTGGCACCTTGCTGTGGATATGCACCTGCACCATAACCAGGATGGCCTACAGGATGCTGCTGATAAGCATTCATGCCAGGGATTCCTCCCGCCATGCCACTGGGCTTGGAATCACGTTTCTCTGCTCTCTTCACTTCCACCTAAAACACACAACAATAAAGAACAATAAGACCATGTAACAGGCTCAGACAAGAAGAATAATGGCCAGTATTTAATAATAAAATATTACTGCCAACTATTTTTGATTTCATTACAGGCAACTGGTACAGCACAGGTGTTAAGTGTAATAAGTGACCCACAGTTACATATTAGAATTTTAAAAATAATTACGCTGAGAATTATATCAAATTCCCCTGGTCCATGAAACTATAAAATGTTGATTGTACCTTAACTAAAAAGATATCATTTATAGACTTTTCAATACAGCCCAGATTAGAAATTGTATAACATGAGGTAGAGAAACTATCACCAGCAATGAGAATGCCCTGAGATCATCCTACTCAAACATTAACATCAGAGCTTTTACTCAAAAGAATAAGGTGTGCAGCTGTTGAATGGAGAGTTCTCCTGAATGGAGACACATGTACAGCCAAGCCAGCTGGAGCCAGAGTCAGCACACAACTGAGAGACTAGACTTTACTGTGCATGCTTTAATAGTTTAAGACCTCTATGACCTGCTAGAGTCATGCAAGATCCTTAGACGATTTCCACTGACCAAGTGGATAATTAAGTTCATGACAACATTGATTTGTCTTCACAAAATTAATATGACTTGGGTAGATAGAGCACGTAGGAAGAAACACTTCACCAAAGTTAAGGTCGGAAGTGTTGGCACTACATGAAAAAAACCCACTTGTTTCACTAAATAAAAATTAAGTGTGTAGATAGTTGCAATTTGCTTTATAAACTAAAGGTCAAAATAATGACAGAAAGTTACTTCTATCAATTTCAAGTTCTTTCCACTGTGGAAATCTCAAAGTATTCCTAAGTATTATCAGATCCACATTTTATTTTCACTTGCTTTGTTACAAATTAGTACTTAAGAAAAGTGCAGAAAGTTTTGCCCCACAAGTTGTAGTGGCCCATACAGTGTATGTATCTTATTTTTCTCATCAAAGAAACTTTTGAACAAATATTAATAAAATTCTTCTTAACCACAAACAATATACACCAGAGCTTGTAATTATGTGCCACTTTTCTAATTTAAAATTATTTCAGTGGATAAAATTCATAAATATGGCAAAATTGGTTGCCTTACAGAACAAACCTCACAAAAATTGTTAAATAACAGAAAAAATAAAAATTATGGAGTAAGGGAGTACATTTCCCCAGCTTTAAACTCTATGACATTCTTCATAAATTATTAAGTCAAAAAACCAAGAAAACGTTAAGAAGCTTAATAGTTCACATAAAATATTCACAGATTTAGAATAAATGATATACAGTACTAGACTTTGCACTCATGGGGTCATGGCCAGTTGTTTTTTTTATAAATATTGTTTTGATAGGGTGCCTATAATAATTGCAGGCAAACATCAATGGGCAATGAAGGGGGCAAGGAAAAATTAAATACACTTATTAACAACTTCTTGTTGGAAGAAAACAGGTACAAGTTGTAACAAGTATCAAGCAAAAAAAAAGGTGTCGCCAACGGAACATTTCCTTTTGCAGTGAGTTTTATCAATGTTTACTGCATATAACCACAGTACTGAAGACGCCACTAGACATTAGACAAACATCACATCAAACCATAAGTAGTTATTGTAATCCTTGAGATAGCACTTGTACCATGCAAGTGTTCATATTACCATAATATTGGTTATTAGAGCTAGTGTTTGCTAACTTTTTTTAATCAATCAATAATGCAACACCAGTTAATGCAAATTATATGGCAAAATTGTACAGAGGGAAAACAAATTATATTCATTTGAATGTAGTATTAACATTTTCTGATGGAGGAAATTTAAATTAAAGGTAAAAAATTATGATTCTGATACCAACAGCTGGAAAAAAATTATAAAGAAGAGAGCAAACAAATAAAAAAAAATAAAAAGCCAGCACAAGGACGAGCAACTAGAAATACAGTCTATACAGAAAACTGGTTTGGATGAACAGGATGAATCAGAGTATGCTTGAATTTGATGTTTTAAAAAAAGGTAAGACAAATTTTAAATCTTTGCATTAATGACATGGAGCATTAGTTTTCCTAATTAGGTGATAGTCAGGGCACAATTTTCCTTTCAAGCCCACCCACATGATGTTCACAGCTGACGTTCCAATAATATAATATTGTGGTGTTAATATTCATGATAAACTGCAAGGGTTCAAAACCCCTTGGTAATCTGTGTAGTCTTAAGCCTAAGAAGAAGCAAATATAAGAAATAGTAGGGTTGAGATACATCCAGAGCAACAACAAGCACAGTTATGTGGTATGAATAAAGAAGTTAGTCTGAGCCATTGATAGCAATCCAATGTCACTCACTTGAGGCTTTGGCCTCAAAACTTCCAATGAGCATCCATTAGTCATAGAAATTCTTCATCAGCAAGCATGGCTCACTAAACTTCCTTCTGACTTTCTCCTCTTAATTAACCCAATTATGGTATTAACTTAACCAATGACTTCCCATGGAGACAAAATTTGGGGATGCAACAAAAGACCCCTTGATAACCACTAACAATACACACACATACGTGTACTAATATCTAATATTAAGTAACTAAACCATAACTACACCGTTTTTCCATTGATTTGGTGAAAATGTATATTGGCAGTCTTCTCAACTGGTTGGCTTGATTCAAACGTTACAAAACCAAAGCCTAATATAGTATAATATAACATCATAAAATAAGTTAATTCCTCAATAAAACAAGTCTACAGACACTGACAACATGACTACAAAACACAACCACCTCAACAGAAGACAACATGTGACACAAGAATTCACATGAAACAAACAATCCCCGTTGCTGGACGTCATCTAGTGCAGTCAATTACTTGCAGAGCTTTCATCTTGATGACCAGATCCATAACTTCACTGCAGGATGCATTGGGCAGGTCATTTTATGGTGGAGACGCTGTAATCTTCAAAGTGACTTTTTTACAAGTTGCACACGTACATTGGCCATTTTTTTTTTCACAACCAACACAGTATTTTACACTTATACAGAAAAGCTACAACAAATAGACAGATCATGGACACTCCAAATACAGTGACAAAAATTGAAAACAAAACAACTTCTATTAAACTACTACACAATAATTATTTATACACATGCACAAATAAGCAGTTTTGGTTTGACCATGAAAATGTCTTTTTTTATGAGAGTTTTCCTTCTGATTGGCATAACAATTGATTGATAATGTTGCATACATGTAAGCATACATGTACATGAACATTTCTCTAATTCTCCGTTTGATTTTTTATGCACAGAGAATAAGATGGATATGCTGAACACTCCAAACTGGCAAACTCAGTCTTAAGCATATAGTCCACAGAGAGATGCATTTCTATTAATTATAATGTTTTAGGACTTGATCAATTTTACAAGTAGTTGCACTACGTGTCTTGTGTGTTTGCATTTGTGCAACCAAATCAAATCAAATCAAATCAAATCAAGTATTTGCTTACATTCATTAAAGCGATCAAACCTCCTCAATCCATTTGTTTAGTGTTTAAAAATGTGTAATAATTTCAAAATCAAACCAGAATGCCTCTAACACAAACAAACAGTCAGATAAACACATACACTGTAAACAATGGTACAGGGCCAGGATAACACTAGATTTCCCAAGTTTAATTTACGTAACTCAATTATAATAGCTTAATTAATCTTATTTCATTTATTACGCCAAATTATTGCAATTGTCTAACATTTTTAAAGTAAGGTTAGGTACATGTCCAATTTTTATTTTTCACAGCAATTTAATACTAATTAACTATAAACTTTTCAGCTAATTAAATACTTGGTAAAGTAGTATTACTGATTGCAGCAGTATGGTACTCTAAAAATCCAAGTTCTAAATAAGAAGCCTTGTAAACATAGCTTTTTTTAGAATACTCATAAGAAGAAGAATCTATAAATACAGAACTAGAAATTAATTTAGTTCTTGTGGTATCTGACCCTGCTTTTCCAATACCAACAACTGTTACATTACACCACTTAACACTGCTACCTACAGTACTAACATATAAATAGAGATTGAAATGTATATAGCTGTACCTAAAGTAGAAATAATTAAATAAAATTAGTACATATTTCTAACATGCAGTAAGGGCATAAGACTGAACTAGCATGACACAGTAACATGACCTTGACTAAACAAATCTGTATCTTAAACACTTTGCACTACTTATGCCAGATTATAAAATTTATATGAACCTCAATAAAAACTGGATTAAAAATGCCATAGTGCTCACTGTGTCACATAATTTAAAACTGCCAAGCTGAGATTTTAATGGCCTATAACTTAATATATTTTCAATTGGTCTTTGGGGATACATTCAAATAGACTGTATTTAAGTAAACTTATTGGCTTGTAGATGGCAATGAACTACAGACTATAATATACAGTGTAAATACTTCTTCTATATTATTATCACAATAAAAAAATTGGAGAAATGTGTCATCTTAAAAAAGGGCTCGAGCTGCCATTTCTACAATACATGTATGTCTTTATTTACACAGAAAGGAAAGCCAAGCACTCTAAAAAGAAAACAAACAACTGGATACTTTTTTATTTTATGTTACTCTTGGTTGAAGCAATCAAATTCAATGACTAGTACTACAAATTAATCCATGAAGGACTAGCCTTTGACACCACCTCCTTTCACTCATACTGTATATTTTGATCAACTATAAATATGAAAGAATAAATGACTTCCGTTGTTCATTCAAAGCATTAAGCAACCCCTACAAAACTCCCTAATGCACATGTAGGATTCAAATTTGACTGAGGAGCCCAAAACTAGGACAGGTAGAAGCACAGCCATGAACTTTAAGAAGCTGACACAGTTCCTCAATACTCGTGATGGTATAAAGCATCAACCATGACAAATAAACCTACCTCTCATTCTTTTTGTCCCATCCACTTGATTGTTCTCATACATCAAGTGCACATGTGTTACCTAGACAAACATGTTAAGAAATTCTCAGTCATCATCGCCACAACTAGCATAAAATATCACACCAGTCACCTCCAAACTGTTATTACTATTATTATTATTGTTGTTATTATCATTATTTTTATTTTTATTCTCTAATTGTCCCACAAACTGATATTAGTTACACGTACATATAATGTAAACCAAAGCTTACTAAAATCTTAACTATTTTACCAAACTGTAACATTGCGTATACATGCATGTAGCATGAAAGCAAGCTTAAGATACATGTGATGAAACCAAGCATAGTCAGACCACATGAGCACTGTCTACAACACCCCACCTCTGCATACAGTGTGACAGTTACTGATTTGCTACAGGCATGTGTTCAATGTGGGCTGGACTAAACTGGTGTAAAGAACTCTTTAGACATAATCATATTAGATATGCTGTTCCCTCCAAAGAACAACCAAGTGAACCAAAAAACCCTGTTTTGAACTAACTTGGTGTTTGTGTTAAAGGGGTCACTATTTGCCTCGTTTGACACTCTGAACACAATAAAACTGTGACAGAGCAACACCTTTCAGGGCAATGAAATACTTCTTTTTACTGATGTCATTTGTGAACCTTCTTAAAATTCTTGCCAGTCAAGGCTGTTGATCAGATCTTGCCTGGATAATTCAAGAAAAACAGATGGAATGTAACCCACAAACATCACATATTTTCTTCCCCTGCATTTCCAGGAGTCATTTCATTTGAATCCTACATGTATCAATTCCCTTGCTCAGGATTTATTTTCTTTTTGGGATATCAATTAAGTCAAGTTATAAGAAAAAAAAAGGCTCTGTAAAGAGGCTCCCACAAAATTGCAAAAATTCCAGTTCATCTCAGCAATATACACATACACGTACGAAATGCAATGTATTTACCGTTCCATAGGCAGAGAAGTAGTTTCTCAGATCATCCTCTGTGGTTCCATTTGCTATCCCACCAACAAAAATCTTCATAGCATTGTTGTCTCTCTGAAAATATAAAAAGTGAACTATATGTAGTTTTGAACTGTCTTGCAAGAACCAAGAGAGGAAATGTTCCAAGAACAACATATAAAAACCTACAGTTTGCTGAGTTTGAATCGATCCTGCTTGACCTGGGCCACGAGGTACTGCCTGCTTTGGATCAATCTAACAATGAACATAGAACAAACAGTTCAAAACTGAAAAATATTTACACCCTTTATATACATTTCAAAAAACAGTCCTAAGAAAATAGCGAGCTGATTGGTTAAAAATGGTGTTTCTATAACTCAATGGAAACACAGACCTAGCACAAGCTGTTGACATAATGATGGTGGCTGCAAAGATAATCTACACTTTGATAATCAAAGTTAACAAGTTGTTTTCCTTTTTTTCATTGCAGTGTTTTCTAAAAGATATAGAAAACATGTTCTCCATGTTTTTTTCGAGTTATAAATTTAAACACTCATGAAAGTTTGGGAGAACTCAAAAAAGCTGTGGAAACACACCTGCAGCTCATGTTCCCACAGCATTTCTCATTCTCCCAAACTTCCACTCGTGTTTCTATAATTCGATAGAAACACAGTTCATGTTTTCTATAATTTCTTAAGTAAATACATGCAGGTATTAACATGACAACATAAACTTACCGTTTTGTTATCCACCACATGGGGCCCATGATGGTTAATTACCTTCTGCACCGAGTTAGGATCTTGAAATGTCACAAATCCAAAACCCCTTCACAGATGAAAATATAATGACATGAAACTGTCTTGATTGTACAAAGCAGCAAATATTTACATATATATGTTGCAGGTTAAAATGATTTTAACCTTGTTTGATTTTCAATTTCCTTTGTCTTCTAACCCTAATTATTTATGATCCATGAATAATTAGGGTTAAGAGACAAAGGCATTTCATTTTAACCTGAATTTCATTTTGACCTGCAACATAATATACTAGTCCAATAATTATAGTCCAGACAAGCTCAATACTTAGTACATCACACATGTTCTATAAGACACCATTACTTATAACACGCCAGTGTTCCAGGTAAATGAGGGGTCTCAGGTCAAAAATCCGACAAGGTCAGCTACTTGACCCAACAAATTAATAGAATTAAATTTATAATGATTTGGGGGAAGCAGTGTGAATTGTCCCGTTGGAATTCCTTATTGACAGCCTGCATTGGAAAATTATCTGGAACCCTGCATGCATGACATAAACACAGAACAAAGGATATCCGAATACTGAGGCTCACTTGTAATAATTTATTCCATCATTTTATAACAACAATATGCAGGGATTGGGAAGGTAAAACAGGCAATGATCCTATGGCTCATGGCATTGGAAAGTTATGGGTCATTTATAAAACGTTTGGTCCATTAGGTAAATAAATGGGCCATAAAAAAAAATTAATTGCTTCATCCTCTTCAATACCAGTCAATGCTTTGGAAAGGACATTATCAAAATTTGCCTTTAACTCTCCTGCAGCTAATGCATGTTTGTGATCTGGAAGATCCTCATGTCTTGTCATGCTGCTTGTTTTAAATGTTTTACAACCGGCAGTCATAGTGTTCTTCTTGCCATGTTTTAAGCAGACTGTACAGCGCATAGCATCCCCTCGTAAATAAGCCAAGGCCACAAAGTTAGCCACTTTTTTGAAATTTTTGTTCCTCAGAACTAGAAGGCTTGGAAGCTTCGTCTTCATTGTTGCTTTCAGGTTCACAATTTGTTATTGCGGACTCGACATTGGTAGTGCAAAATGGCAACAATCTCCAAGTCTTGTCCACTTTCGGAACTTTTGCTTTTGGAGGCATATTGTTTGGCTAATTACAGCGTGCAAAACATATTCAAAGCAGCCAATTCTATCATTGAAAACAGAAAGTTTATAGATTGAGCAAGGACCTTATTTGGCAGCAGAGTCCAAGTAAGGGGTCCGGAGATGAAAACAAAGCGAACGCTTTTATGACGTCAATTAAAAAGCAAGGCATCATGATTTCTGGCCTGTTGATTTGTCATTACACTGAAAATTTCACAAATGAAACTCCTTTCCACAAAATAGTGCATATTTTATTAGCTGTTTCGCAGCTAGGGCACATTGCAGGCCTGATAAGTGCTTTCATAATGCGCCATTTCACAGCTTTATGTGCCATATGCCCATGGTGCAAGGCCTTCCTCATCCCTAAATATGTCAGCTACATGTAGCATGATTCCTTACCTTGGTTTTTTGGTGGCTGGATCTTTCATCACAACAACATCTGTTACTTCTCCAAATTTTACGAAATAATTCTTTAAAGACTCTGTGCAAAAATGGTAAACATTTTTATTCACGTGTAAAAAGAAATAATGCTATCTAATGAGCCTGCCAGAATTGCAGAAATAAGGGAAAGACTTCAATCAGTCTTTGGCATATTAAAGCTAGAGCTATACCTACACCCGCTACTGGAGCTGAACTGGCCAAGAAAATGCGATCTAATAGGAGATAAATAAAGAAGACAATCCCCCGGTCCAAGTTTTTTGGTCTGTGGGATATCCCAAACTTCAGCAGACTTCAGCAGATATTTATTGAAATGTTTTCACACAAATTTATAGAGCCCAGTGTGGAGTTGGAGTTCAGAAGCGACATTAATAGCATACCTTGAGTCGTTTCGTGTGATAATCCACCAACGAAGATTTTCCTTCCAGGTTGAAAGGAGAGAAAACAAAGTTAAGCTCGTGGCCACGTGTCCCAAAATATATTGAACACGAACACGTAAAACCACATGAATAAACTTTCAGTCGTAGTAATTTCTGTAATAAAATGTATTCCTTAGAAAACTGACCATACCCAATATCATCTCCTAAGGTACCTCCTTTGACCATTTTGTCGTTTAAATGCGAAGTATTTACTCTAAACCTTCTCGTTGTCCTTCGAGTAATGGCGTCTTCTCCATATGGCGGAGGACAGAGTATCCCGGATGTATTGACAACAGTTGCCCTCGCAAGACCTCCTGGGATATCCCACTACCGGTCGTCCGCTTTTGAGACTCTGTCATGGCTTCGTTTTCTTCGCATTTTTTTTTTTTTTTCCAAATCTTCGAATACTTTTAAGCAGATCGTTTTATAGACTGAAACAAGGGATTATTAAGGTACTTTCCTTGATAATCTCTTGATTATAATCATAGCCTGGCAGTTTATTTAGACGTGAGTGTATTTCACAGCCGCATTTCTCAGCATATATAACTGAACACGTTCGTGAAAAGCAAAACAACCGACTGTTCAAACAACACCAAGGCAAATTGGTTCTTAATATTAATATAGCTATTGGTCAATATTCCATCTTATAACGCAAATTTTAACTCTTCGCTTTAATCTTGAGATCTTCGTTTTTTCGGCGGTAATTGTTGCGTCTTCGATTTCTTCAGAAATACCCACTGTGGGGTTCGCTTTTGACTCCAAGCCGAGTCTGGTTCCAGTGTCAACAGGTTTCTTTTGACAAAATTATTTTTCTTCTTCCCAACACCAAAGTGACAAACTTCGACACACACACTACTATATGTGCCAACAGATTTCTCGGGACAAAACAGCTCAGGAATTGAGAACAATTGGGCAGCCTGAGCAATAGTGATAGAAACAAAAACGCGGGTTACCCTATATATATGACCTAACTCTTCCTCTTTTTTTCCTTGGAAAGCTTTGTGTTGTGTCCTAAGTGGCCACTTCTCGACTCTTCCAGGCGTTCGGTTAGTTGGGGTGCAGCGCGAAACAACGGAGCACGAAAAAAATGAGAAAAGCGCGGCCCAGGAAGTAAGTATAAACATAAGTGAATAAAAATGGTTTATTTTAAGCTCGGTAATGAAATGTGAAAAGTGGACTGATCAACATGACACGAGCGTGGGACAAAGAAAAATTCTGAGCCCCCGACAGGAATCGAATCCATGACCTCCCGAACGCCGCGCGGGCGCTCTATCCACTGAGCTACGAGAACTCATGTAGAGCTAGGTAGAAAAACATTTATTCACTTATTTTTATTTCAATAATATCTTTGGGACACAGCGGAAGTTCAAAGAAGTGTTCGAATCAAGGTTGAACTTCAGTCTTTTTCTTCCCCATTATTCATTTTTGTCATGAATGTGTCGGAAGGTAATGGCATTTGATCGCCTTACTATAACCCTAAGATGGGACATTTGAACATTTTTTCCCAGGAGATGGGATTTGATCAACTTAAAATTCAAGATGTCTTAGGGCGGGCCGAAGTAAATCTGGCACAAATTGTTGTAAACTTTTTCAGGTTGCTGCTACAATTCATTCGGGTTTCCTTCGTTCTGCTCCCAAGTAACTTGCCCCTGGGTCTCCGCGCATAACGTGTAACTGAGACTTAATTAAGTATCAATGTCTTTAACAGTGCTGTCCTTTTTGAGGACATAGTAAATAAAAAGAAATATACATTGAAAATAGAATCAGAAGCATGTTGGATGGGACGCCATTTTTCGCGCAACCAAGGCTACGACGAAACCGCCGGCTACGCAAACTATTGAATTCGAGTTCTAACTTGGAACTAGAAAGATTCAAAGAGCTGATAAAAAGGATCGGTTTGGCGTTCCCTAAGTGTAGCCATGTTCAACCTCTGTTCGCAACCATACTTCACAGAACAACAAGCATGACAAGTGAAAACACAGTTTCATTATTTCTTTAATCTTCAGCAGCAAGAAATTCAAATGTAATGCCCCGGATTGCTTCATTGAAAAAAATTCTTTCACAATTTTCAATAACAATTTCTTTGATTTCGCACTTTAAAAATGTCACGTGAAATAAAAACACATAAAAAAAATTAAAACTGAAAAGGCCAAGGTCCCTTCCACAGCAGACATACTGGCAAAAATAGCATAGTTAACGTTACATTTCTCCTCTTTCATGTTTTCTATTACTTATCCTAAATACTTAAAATAATTTATTAGCCTATCCACATTATGCCACTTAATAGTTAGAGAGCGATTACTCGAACCGGGCCACCTGGATTAAAACTAACCAATCACAACGTACATTGACAACAATGGACTGGTAGCTTCTCGCGACGGCAAGTAATAAGGGTCTGTTTGATATGACTACGTAAATGCTATCGACTCCTCCGTGTTATATTCACTCTTAGAGACTTAGTCCTTGACGGTGAATTATCATAATTGTACATCTCACTCGAAAGATTTAGCTTGAAAACTCATTTTGCGACAACTAAACCGAAACCGTTGAAAAGCGTACAAAATTTTGGATCGAAACTAACCAATCAACAAATGGAAAAGTTTCCCGAGAGGTTCGCAGCAATTCGCACTTTGCTGGGTTTTTAATTTGTTAAGATCTCTTGTTCGTATTCTAAAATGCTATTGGTTGAATTGACAAAAAGATCGCTATCCTTTGTTCGGTTCACTGACTTAACTCTTTTCCAAGTTCGAGTAGTCGCACTGTAAGTATCACAATTTGCTCGTTATCGATCGCTAGATCTTCTTTGAGTGAAACCAACGTAGCTGGACGTTCAACTGGTTTACCTGAAGACCTAACGGTATGTGAAAAATTGCTTCGTGTTCTTGGCAACCCTGAGGACCCTGAAGCCTATTAAAAATACTAATAACATTAAAACAACAGCAGTCTTCTGGCTGTTGAAAACTGATAGCAAATTGGACGACAAACAGAAAAGGAGTAACATTATTTCGAGCAATTGGCTCTATATTTGTGAATCATAAGTAAAATGTAGAAGGTCAATTCATCATGAACCAAAATTTGGTTTAATGCCTTTTTTCGCGAGAAGCGCGATTTAGGGTATATTTTGTGATTATATGACGGTTAAAGATCATATCTGGAGAGCTTAAGTCATTTTGCCTCAACAAACATGTCGGATCGTCATAAATATCAGTTGTTTCTCTTTTCTCTGTTCCAGATACAAGCTTCCTAATTGTTCGCAAAATTTATGCCTCTCGGGAAAAAAAAAGGCATACACATTAGCTCTGTAAATAAATACATTAAAAATATACTATTATAACCTTTTTTCGGGGGCCAATTTTAAGTTACCGAGGGCGGCCTACCTTCAGTGTAGGCTCAAAGGTTTATATGGCATTATGTAAGCTACTAGTTTGCTGAACTTAAATACTTTAAAAATGCATCGTGGATGGTCCACAGCTCAGGTAAAACGACGCGCGCGTTCAGACGTAGAGTAAAAAGAGGGTGCACTGGTTTAAACCCGGTTTTAAAACCGACCAGGGGCCCGTTTCTCGAAGGTCCCGAAAAGCCGTTGCAAAATTTCAAACCTTATGACTTCAGAGCTGTTTTATTCACATATTCTTAATATAAACAGAGGTTCTCTTCATATAAGGAGTTTCAGGCGTATACACCTCTCTGTCTTTAAATACCGATTAACTAAAAATGGCTTTGCGGGCCCGAAAAGTTTCCGGGGCTTTCGAGAAACTGGCCCCTGGCTACCTTGAACGCGGTCTAAAGGTATTTGAATGCTGCTTTACTAGATAAGTCCTTATTTTATCACGAACGATGGTCTGTTGTACAAATGAAAATGGTTTCAAGTCAAGACATCAAGTGAGTATATTTTTATTTATATAAATAGTGTGGTTTTCACTCGAGTATCAAAAGTACAGTAATTCACATTTGCTGTGTTTTGCGTATTACTACGCTACACGATTGGCTTAAAAAAAGCTCACGTCATATTTTCATCCAATCAGAAGTTAAAAAAACCAATCGTGACTCACTAGCACACCTTTTCCCACGCTTCGCGTCGGCTACAATTGTATTTACTTCGAGCTTTGATTGGTTCATTGGATTGTCTGTATTCTTTCTGATTGGCTCAAGTGATTTCTTTGGTTTCGGTTTTACGACACTCAATAGAAAACCACTCTACTCCGTTACTGTAACTTTTGACTTCACCTGAGTAACTGTCCTATGTAAAAAAAATCACCAAAACAACCAGAAAATATTCATACCCCACCCACAGAGGGTCTTTTTGGTTAGAACCCCCACCCACCCACCCACCCCCCTAAAATCTCTCTGAAAATTCCAGTTTTGGGTCATACTTCCTTTACAAATATTGGCTTTGAGACCCTTCCCCCCACCCCTCCCCCCCCCCTAAAATTTCCAATAACCCTCCTTGGAGTGGGTATGGATAGTTTATGGAACCACACATTTCAAAAACAAGAATCACAGGTTTAACAAGCCCTCTGCTTAAAATCTGAATTAAAAATCTAAATTAGATATTTATATTGATCACAAAAGCTTGAAACCCATTGAATTCATTATATCTGGGTTGTATCATAATCTATTATTTCACTTGAAGACAGAATAGCAGATGAAACCAAATTACCAAATTTTTAAAAGTACCTAAACTCCCACGTAAATAAAATTATTGCAAACTGGAACATTGGATAATGAAATTCAAGGCTTTCCATTGGCTTTGCCATCATAGCATATGAGAAACTATGCCATGCTCTACAAATAATTTATGGTAAGCAGGCATATAATTTTGCAAACCCCCCCCCCCCCCCCCCTCTCTCTCTCTCTCTCTCTCTCTCTCTCTCTCTCTCTCTCTCTCTCTCTCTCTTGGGGGAGGGGGGATGTTTTTATATTTTAGTTTCCTTTATTTTGAGGGCATTATTCTACTCTGGCTTGTTTGGTATGAGACATTATAGTCAACTCAGTGCTGCATGCCTTGTTGGCTAACTATTATCTCATATCCAGTGTGCGCCCGTGAAATAATAGTTTTAAACACGACTGGATTGGGAGTGAATTAGTAAAATAAATGCTGCTTTAAACATTGGAAGACCATATTTATAATAAAATTACAACAAAATCAATTATATTATAAATTTAAAACTAATAATGTGCAGTTCCAGAAAATATCCATACCCACCCCAAGGAAGGTTAATGGAAATTCCAAGGGGGAGGAGCATTTCAAAAGCCCATTTTTTTTAAAGGAAAGTATGACACTAGAATGGAATTTCCCGAGGGGTGGGGGGGGGGGGGGTTCAAGCTATGAAAGCTTCCATGGGAGGGGTATGGATATTTTCTGGAACAACACAAAATAACTTGATATTATTATTGATATCTGCCTGGGACAAACTTTTCTTGCCATCTGTGAACTAAATAATAGTAATGATAATAATAACACAGTCAAACCTGCCATAAGCGATCACCAAAAATGTCAAGCCTGGTGGCTTATGAGGGCTTAGACCATATTGGGTCAAAATTTTGCTTCATTAGTATATGGTAACTGCAGAGACTTACCCCATGTTTTAAGTGTTTTATTCATGTGAAAGGTCATTTTCGAGAAAATCCGGTGCTTTCCATTGAAACAATTTTCGTCTCTTGTACTGCCTTGGAATGCAGCAATGCTACAACACCTTATTATCCAATTTACACTCTATCATCTGTCAAGTGGTTGTTTACAGGAGGTTAAAAACAAAAGAAAATTTCAAACTTTTAGCTCTTGAAGTGGTCACGGTCGCTTATGAGAGGTGGTCGCTTATGAGAGGTGGTTACACCCGGAGGTTCAACTGTAATAATAATAATAATAATAATAATATTAATAATAATATTAATAATAATATTGATAATAATAATAATAATGTTGATAATAAATAGTAATAATAATAATAACAATAATGTAAACATATTTGACCAGGGTAAACCCATTAGAAAATGTTGTTAACATGGGGTGTCCTGGACAACTAAAAGTAGAATTAAAATAACAATAAAAGTCCTAAAAGTCAATAAACCAATGAAAGTCCTAAAAAGATTTTAAAGTTTTAAACATCTAAAAGACTGGCAAGCAAGGCTTAATATATAAACACCACAGAGGTGATAAAAACTCAATAGGGTACTCTGGTGGTTAACTCTTTAAATCCCAGGAGGGACCTGCAGCGTCAAAATGCAATTTCTCATCACAATACCAATACATTCTCAAGCAAACAGGAAATGAGAATAAAGAAAATTGAAAAACTAAATGTGCATGTACCACCACATTCTCAGAACTGTCATGACAAGAACTTTCAGTATTATGAATGGACATCAATTGGATTCTTAACAAACATTTTGAAACTACATTGTACTTTGATTTGACTTCGCGATATCACCAAAGTAAAATATCGCAATTCTGAGAAATTCTGCTTGTCAAAGCCAAGAAAGTTTACTAAACTTGGAAAAAAACCTAATTTGCATTCACTTTCGACACACTAATCCACATATGCGATTTACAAAACTAGTTTCGTCTAAGACGTCTTCAGTTGATCATTATGCAATATTTGAATATAAATATAAATATTTGAATATAAATATATTATATTCAAATATTGCATAGCAATCAACTGAAGAGGTCTTAGACGAAACTAGTTTTGTAAATCGCATACGTGGATTAGTGTGTTGAAAGTGAATGCAAATTAGGTTTTTTCCGAATTAAGAAAATATCGCAAACAACCCATCAATTGACCAATCTGCCACTTCCTTCCTTTCAATTGCTCAGGTGAGTGTATGATGAAAGACTTCTTATATATACAATATTTTCAATGTAAAGAAACATACCCAATTTGCCCAGGCTGCTTTGCCCTCTTTAGATACAAAACCCTTCAATCTCCCAATAAATAAATTATTTTGCCTGTTGTGTTTGTTATAAGACTATAAAAAAACATTAGTCTTGAGGAAATAATAATTTTAAAAAAACTCACATCAATTGACTGCAACAATTTTAAACATTATCCCACAGAAATGTCTCCACCATATAAAGCAAGAATAAACATTATTGTAAGACCAAACAACATGCCAAAGTTTTGCAGAGCAAAGGTCTTGAGATTCTTGCAAACAGAGTTTTGACCAATCTTTACAGACATCTCAGAAGCTTCTTCCAGCTGTAAAGATAAAATGATAAAACTGTTCAACATCGAGTTAAATTGTGACAAAAAATTTGCAGTTTTTACACTTCAGGAACACAGTCTGCAGGGGCATAGCCAGGATTTTTCAAAGGGGGCTCACCAGATTGCCATGGCTTATTTGCCACCTGTTGTGGGTTGTTTGCTAAAAGGGTTACAAAAGGGGGGGTCACAGGCACCCCAGGACCCCCCTCTGGCTACGCCCTTGATCTGTCTTGACAAACAGTCTTGGGAAGGTGTTTTTAGTGTGCCTTTTTATGTGTCTTACATAAAGACCGGCACAAGATGACCTATCTGCTTTACTAGTGTGTCTTGAACGACTAACTAAACGTAATCAAGAGACAACTTGGCTGAGGCAGATAATCTGTTTGCATGTATAAAGAGGGGCATTAGCGGAATAATTATCATGCATGTGGATGTTATGCATGTCAGAAAATGTTACGCAGAAGACAGATAATTCATAACAAGAAAAGCTATCATTCTGCTTTTGAACACCTTGAATACTGAACTGAGGGCTTATAGCATCTGATCTAAAGTGCATCTCCTCTTTGCACTAGATCCATAAAATAGCAGACCCATAATTGCCGAGGACAGATTATGCATCTCTAGTATAAGGAGGGTACTGATTGAGGAAAATTAAAACCTCGCATGCACGCACAGCTTACCATGTCAACTAAAGCAATGTAGATAAACATCCCTCCAGCCAGAGCATAGATCCACTTGACTGCTGATGTCGCATAGCCAAGCAACAGGCCAATCACAAGTCCCAAATAACAAGAACAGGCTGAGAGGAAATTGAATCCCATTGCCATTTTGTAAGACATGCCAGCATTAAGGAGAACAGCAAAGTCACCTGCCAGGAAAATCCAAAGATTCATAAGAATTGACAGAAGTAAAAACAAAAAGCAGCAATCCGGAAGTTGTATGATGTTCAAAGTTAAGCATAAAATGAAAGTTGCCTTTCAAAACATTAAAATATTACGAACTTTAAGTAACTCAAGATTCAAATTATTGTTTGGCTACATTATATATACCTATAACTAAATTTGTAGCACCTTCAATGCTGGGTATTTGCTGTACAGTGTATACAATGTACACCTGTGTCCTGTATTTAAATCTCCCTGAGGGCCTACAGTATTTTTGTCAAGCACACTTAACTTAAGTAGGGTTAATAGAGGGGGAAGTTGTAATTGTGGGAAAAGGGGGTCTGTTTAATGTACAGCCCAACACTAACATGATAATAGTATGCTACTACTAAAGGGAGGTGCAGTGGCCACATGATTAGTGTGCTCAACTCCAGAATCAACTGGTCTGGGTTTATAACATTGCTGGGGACATTGTGCTGTATTTTTTGATCCAGAGTCAAGTGCACTTACCATGACTCATGAGGCCACTGTGCCTCCCAATACTTACATGTATGTAACTGTAATCTAACTATTGTTACCTAGTTCATGAGGAAGCTCTTCACAGAATATTGCCAGTGCTGTACTGACACCAACAAATGTTGACCCAGAAAAAGATGCTCCGATGGCTAAGCCATCAATAAAATTATGAAGGCCATCACCAATTATTATCATCCATGCAACAGGGGCCACTTTGTTCTTTTCCAGAGATAATGTACCATTTTCCTCAACAACCTGTGTTAACAGTATTTTATTGGCAACATTAGCAAACCACTTACAGTAGTATGAAATAAAACGGTGCCTAATGTTATTATGTCAGACGAGTATTAATTACCACGGCTAATATAGAGTATTTTCACATGACTTAATGGCAGTAAGTGTCCCAAAAGCATTGTATATGTAACATATCAAACACGAAAGACTGTGTTTGACCACATTTCGAAACACCAGGAAGAGAGTTGAAAATATGACAGAGTACATGTATTTGTGCAGAGGAACTTTGAGGTGTTTGGAAATGTGATCAAACACTCTCTTGAATGTTTGATATATCTTCTCAATCGAAACTAAAACTAAGGAGAAATAAAATCGTCAAAATCTATGCTAATTAAGATCAGATATCCAAACACCTTCACAGTCATGATTTTCTTTCAAACTCAATAAATTACATAAGATTGTATTAATTATGTACTGTTATATTAAATGCTCAGCACAGCAAGGCAAAGTGTATGTATACACATGAATACCTTCTTGGAATCATCTGAACTGCTGTTATGTTTCACTCCATTTCCAGTAAAATGGATCTCTGGTAAATCATGACCCATGCACATGTTACTGAGAGCGTGGTGATTGTCTTGGTTGACCTTGTAAAGTTGAAGCTGAACATCGGCTATGCCGGCACCAGGAATTTCACTTTTTGGCTTGGCATTTTCCTTGAAAAGCAATTAAAATATCTTAACCAAGTCAATAAGGATCTACAATAAAATAATTAATATATGTGTACACATGTTCATGAATGTATTGTTACATGTATGGTTCAACAATCACTAACAAACACTAGTTATCAAAATATCTTGCTCAGACAAGGAGCTTGAAATAACATGATGTTGAGTATTTATTACTTTCAGCTTAGTTCAGAAAATTTTATTTCTTAGTAGGTTTTATTACAGAGGGGGACTTGGGGTTTTGCCGTGTTGTAGTGTTGGTTGTTTTTCTAATGCGGTGATGTGGTGAATAAAGTCTCACCTTGCAGTGTTGTGGTGATCTCCAACCCTACAGTGTGCGATGTTTGTGTTTTTCACACTACTGTGTTTGATGAAATGAATTGATTTGGGAATGCAGTGTTTTCTTGTTTGACCTTTCTCAGGCCTAAATGTTGCATGTAAACTTTGCCAATGCATGCGATTTACAGTTGTATAGCAAGCAAGTACCATTGTGATTAAGAATCCAATACGAAGCTGTTTTTGTCCAGCCATCAGCAGTATCATCACATAGGCAATGACAAACAAAATTTTGTGATGTGTTTATTTTGTGGAAAATTGTTGAAGTATAAAAGTATTATGTCAAGTGTAGATGTTCGTATCATGGTGCTAAAGAAATTTTTTGCAGTGTTGCAGTGTTCAGAGCCCCCCATGTCCCCCTCATTACAATGTACATGTAGTTTAGTTTGATATACAATAAACAAAGTCATGTATTTATCAACAAGAAGCTTAACATTTCTAAAGCTTAAATTATAGCTTGGTGGATAAACTTAACAACAGTCTTTTATCATCAACAGAAATATATACATGTGTACATGTAGTAATTGATAAGTAAAATAAAGATTGCAATTATATTTTTGGGGCTTAAAGGGTTGCTTCATTCATAAAATGGGTGACTCCAGAAAATATCCATACCCAATCATATACAGCTTCCATATTCCCCCCCCCCCCCTTGCCTTCAGAAATTCCAAAATGCTCCACTCTCCCCATGCCTGAAATCTGAAATCAGTAACCCCCCCCCCCCTGTCATTCCTTCTAGATTTCCATTTTTATTTCCATAAACTCTATGCAATACAACTACATTTCCTTGTTTGGCTCCCTAAGACTTACAATGAAAGTGATTTTATGCTTTTACCTCTTCCTGTCTAAGTTTTTGCTAAATGTATGGTATTGGATTTGACCAATAGTGGTATAATTTATGAAGTGGTTAATCATTAACTTGCTCATGGACATTAATGCTTGATCATACGATAGCTCATTAGTTCTATTCAGACAGCGTTCTAGCTTAGTTATTTATATAAATATATAATATATAATATAAAATATATAATAAAACAAGGTCTCGAAAATGCAACTGATAAGATTGCATGCATTTGTGAGCAAATGTTTGACAACTAAAACTTCCTCCTTTTCAGTCCCAGTACTGCACCTGGTTTCCCACTGAACTAGCAGAGAAATACAAATTCCAATTGTTTCGGGCGAAAGTGTTAACTACTTGGGAAATTGAACATGCATGAGAAAATCCTGCCTAATTTACATTTGACATGACACTCAATCAGATGCCATTACTGACAGCTTTTTTTTTTAATATTTATCACTGGTGCATATTTTGCATTGGTTTGCAAACAAACATGGCAGGCCTGACAGACACATGTTCGTTGTAAACTACTAATCTGACAAGGAGGTTCAAGATGGTCCATTTAAGCTGCCCCTTTTTGCTACACTGTACATACATCCATCCATCCCAACTGTATAAAGCACCTCCCATGCACCCTACACACACTTCCTCACCTTTTAAATACTGTAAGATTTGCCAAGTGTTACAATTACATTTATTTTAACCATGTGTCCACAATAACTGTTAACTTACATGTACTAGCTGTTTTTCGCTATCATCACATGAAGACTTCTGTTTGAATCTGACAATCATTTTCATGGCATATTCCAGGAAAAAGAACAAATAAATCCCACTGACGATGACCAGGCATTTCCATAAATATGACATATCACCATCAAGACCAAAACCAAAGCTCTGAAAGAATATGTGAAAAGAACACTCAAAGTAGATTACTAAAAATAAGGTGAACTACTTTCTAGACAAATGTCGCACTTTCTCTTTCAGATCAAACGGTATTAACCTACATGCATGAACTCACTGACTGAGTGATTGGACCACACACTTTGGTTTTAGCTTTACAAGACCCAATTGAAAACCAAGCTGTATAAATGGTGCTGTACACTGGTAATCACCTAATGTTAAGCAACTGATTAAGATTGTCATACATGTACATGTGAGATTTAAAATTCTCTAGCAAATTGGGTAAAATTGCAACAAAAATTTTCAGTTGCATCATTCTAACAATAATAAGACTTTAAGACTTAAAATTAATTGAGATTTTTGGAAAATACTTACGTGGGGAATAAGGTGAAAAACTCCACTCCCACTTAGCACACCAACAGCAAGGGACACCATAAACAGCAGGAGAATCTTGTAAAATGATTGGTTCATGAATGGGACAACAAAGGCTCCGAGTAGAGATGCACAGCTGATGATGGTTACTGACAAGAACCCGAATCCCCATGCTGAAAAAGAAAATTAATAAATTATAATCCAACCTCTTCACAATGGCAAGTGGTCATTGTAGAGAGGTGGTTGTTACCCACAAGACACCAGCCTAAATCCAAATTACGATTGCCAATGTTCTGTGAAGTGTGATGGCTTACATGTATGCATCTAGCTTTACCTCTGGTCAAACCCCTAAAATAGTCAACTGTGAAAAAGTTGGGGTTGATTCAACCATAAGAATTCAACAAAAGTCCCAAACTCCTTCTTTAGACACATGCAACAAGAATACAGTTTCTTCCTTAATATCCAGGAAATTCAACAACCACTCTAGGAGACTAGTGAATATTGTCTGTATCTGAGAGATGCCTCGATGATCAGGAAGTGATGGTGAATCTGGACAGGATACCAACCTTGAGATTTACTTTGTGTTGTATCTTCTTCCTCCTCTACTTCCTTTTCCACCAAACATGCTTTACTCTCAATTTGCTCCACAAGTGCTGGGCATATTTTTTCAAATTTCTCTGGATTCAGCCCATTAGAATCAACAGAAAAGGATTCAAACAGTACTTTGGCTGGGTAACACTGAAACAAAATAATAGAAACCAAAATATAAACTAACTGTAAATATAACTTATAAATCTATTAGTGTTCAGACATATGTTCAACATGATTTATCCAGGTGATCATGGTGAGGTTAACTACATGTACCCTTTTGAACAACTGGGTCCAGCAAGGAAACGAGTCACTTGTGCACATGCAAGCTTAGCCTGTGTAGCAAGCATTCCTGTTCAAAAAAAATTGATGAAGCACAGGGTGGTGGCGTGAGGGAGGGAACATTTTGCCTGCAAACCCCTGTCTATTATATATACTTGTGTGGAGGGCAATAATAACTAAATGTTCAGCTTAAGACCAGCTTTTCCGGTGGTTAAACTTTAACCGTTCATTAGCTGGACAGTCATTTTATTCTCTTGCTGCTACAAAAATATCAACCGTTGAATTATAGAACCGACTGGAAATCAGAAGCCTTTGTTGTAAAATTGTCAGTGTGAGTTAATTCGCTTTTGCAGAGAAAACAACAACCAGTCGCTGGGTTCTAAAATTTGGACTCACGTTATCTAGACAAGAAAAAGAACTCAGTAATGCTAAGCGGGGTTGCCAAGTAAGACTATCAAAGATTGGCTCTCCTTCCCTGGTTCCTGTTTGATCTATTGCTTTAAAACAGCAGCTGAAAGATTTTAAAAGCCTTTGTCGAATCCAGCAGGTAATACAGCCACAAACTCTTTACTCTCTAAAAGATGGTATCTTTTGAATAAAATTAAATACCATTCACCTCAAGTCTAACAAATCTTTGCTGGGGCTAGTCCAATTTCAAAAAACTTCCCCCACAGAATTGTGTAAGTCACATTTGAGTTATTCCCGAAATCATTCCAGCAAATTTGATACACTTGTCAATCAAGATGGCCACACCGCACCAATCAGGAGCCCCATTCATAGGCGAACAGGTTTTTCAAAATCGAGGGGGTTTATATTTGTCTTCCCTCACAATGAAGACACTAATTTTTAAATTGGATTTTCTTAAACTGGATTTTTAAATTTTTAATTTTTAAATTTGATACACTTGTCAATCAAGATGGCCACACCGCACCAATCAGGAGCCCCATTCATAGGCGAACAGGTTTTTCAAAATCGAGGGGGTTTATACTTGTCTTCCCTCACAATGAAGACACTAATTTTTAAATTGGATTTTATTAAACTGGATTTTCAAATTTTTAATTTTTAAATTTGATACACTTGTCAATCAAGATGGCCACACCGCACCAATCAGGAGCCCCATTCATAGGCGAACAGGTTTTTCAAAATCGAGGGGGTTTATATTTGTCTTCCCTCACAATGAAGACACTAATTTTTTCAACTGAGTTTTAATGCACTGAAATTTGACTACCATTGTAACAAAAATACAAATAAATAAATTGTAATTCCAAACAAAAAGAATCACTACTTCAAAACATTACTTGCAGAGTCTGTTAAAGGGCGGATTTAGACCTGGCCTTAAGGAATTTTTTTTTTTTTTTTTTTTTTTTAAAGTAGAGCATTGCCAATTAAAAGTTTCGCACTGCCTGCATAAACAAGAAAATATCATCAATCGATTACCCGAAAAAGTCACGTTTTATAATCAAGCAAAGTCTTTTTTTTTTTCAATCCAGAAATCACGTAACAGTTTCAAACTTGACTTGGTTTCTGGGGATTTTAATAAAGAATTCCATGCAGTGGCCTTTTGTGGATTTCAGTGCCACGTGTGAATCACTGACATCAAGGACAAAAACGATCCGCAGTTTCGGAATTAATTACAAACTACATGTGAAAGTTCCACGTCAAATGAATTCGAAAGCCCAGAGACCGATTCGTTACTGCATCCTTAGCTATCCTTTCTTTTGTTACTTGAGCTAATATTCACTACACTTCAATGAAGAAAACGTCCCGTCTGCAAAGCAGACGTTTCGAGTTAGTTTGATGTTTTAGACATACTATGCAAACTTAATAAAGCTTTTAAAACTCTTACAACCAACGTGCTTTTTTCATATAACCTAAGCTTAAGTTGAACGAAGCAAAAAGGACAATTTGGCTTTACACAAGTGAGATGTAATTCAGTAGAAATATTTCTTTATGTTACATAAAGTTTGAATTATTTAGTTCGCGAAACGAATACAAGAGCAGAGATCTAAGAGATTCGATCTAAAATTCAATAGCCTTACCTCTGAATGCCCATTTTTCACTCCATTCTCTTTGCCTGATCCAGCTTTGGTTTTCGCTTCGCTTGTAATGAAACCAATTTTAAGTTCCTTCATGAGAGAACTGAACTGTCTTAAACTCATAGATTTGTTGGTACCATACTCTGCGAACAAACTATCAACAAAAGACTTGGCTGCCGGTCCATTGATACTACGAGCGTCGTCATGAGATAAAACGTGAGAATCTGTTCTTGGAATTAACGCCAAAATGGATAGCAAGGCTAAAAAGCAGCCGGCTTTCGCTGATTCCATCGAAACTATGTTTGATCAATACTACAGTGCACCAAATTATGCCAGAGACGTTTCTAAACACATGCATGTAATGGTACACGTGAAAATGCCAGGGTGACCCTGCTGGTCGGTTGTACTTAAATCCTACCGCTGAAAATTACAACCGAGAAGTACTAGGAGCGAGTTTCCGAGTCGATCAGTTTTCGGAAATTGTCGGCTATTCCAATATGGCGGACTATACCAATCAGATAATACGCGAATTGCTAGTGGTAAACTATGTTGGTCAACAATACAAGTACGTTTTTATTTACCTGACATGTTAAGAATAATGCGCAGAGAGTAAAGCAGTGAATTGTTTGGCAAATGCTGTATATTTCTTTGGGTCTCTTCCCGTCTAGTTCGTAAACCGTAAATTTGTAAGCTAACACTGCAGACGTCTGTGACTTAGGCACAAGAGTTTTTAAATACGTCTTTCCTTGAGGACGAATGTTTTTATTGAGCTCTTGATTCGGTGGATCCCTGAATTCAAACTTCCTTTGCTTTGTCCCTCCGGTCGGTAGGATCTTGAAAATACTACCGGCCAGAGGGACAGCTTGTGTATAAGGTAATTGGACTTAAATCCATGCACAGTTTCTTTGTAGAATAGCTTGGTACATTGTTCTTTAGTTTTATACAACACTAGAATCACTCTACAGTAACATTTTCAGTGTTCTGTGATCTTGTCCCTCTGGCTGGTAGGATCTTGAAAATACTACCGGCCAGAGGGACAGCTTGGGTATAAAGTAATTGGACTCAAGTCCATGCACAGTTTTATTTGTAAAATAGTTTGATACATTACTCTTTAGTTTTATACTACACTAGAATCACTCTACAGTTAAGTATTTTCAGTTTTCTGTGATCTTGTCCCTCTGGCCAGTAGGATCTTGACAATACTACCGGCCAGAAGGACAGCTTGTGTATGAGGCAATTGGCCTTAAGTCCATGCACAATTTTATCTGTAGAATAGTTTGATACATTGCTCTTTAGTTTTATACTACACTAGAATCACTCTACAGTTAAATATTTTCAGTTTTCTGTGGTCTTGTCCCTCTGGCTGGTAGGATCTTGAAAATACTACCAGCCAGAAGGACAGCTTGCGTATAAGGTAATTGGACTTAAGTCCATGCACATTTTTGTTTGCTTAATACTGGGAAACTCGCTCCTAGTACTTCTCGGTTGTCCTTCTGAGCGGTAGGATTTAGGCACAACCCTGCTGGTCACGAAGGTGTAAGCTTGGTATCCAGGCCTTCATTTTTCATTCCCAGACTCCCAAATCGAGCGGTGTAACCTGTTCATTCTTTTGGTAAAAGAGATCAAGGAGAAAACTGGTGAACTTTTCTTAATACAATCAAAGCAGAGGGAATATACCTCTGGGTCTCCAAATATGAACTGAACTCTCTGAAATAGCCTCGTAATGGCATACACTTTCCATTCCTAGACAACAGAGTCCAACTGACCTAGCGCAATCCTTAATTTCCTCAACAGCATAAAAGACAAAACTTTCTTAGCATTGCTGGTTTTCAGTGTCATGCCATTCAAAATAGATCAAAATCAAAATCAAAACCATTCAATAGATAAAGTCCAGAATCTGAGAAAAGAAAGAAAGTAAATATGCAAAGACTCTTGCCAAAATTCTGGTCACAGCAATTTTTCTTATGCAAGATATACGGAGAAATGCTTTACCCAAATTTATAGAGATTTGTATGGAGACGCCATGCTGGTGCCCATCCGTATGGGCACCAACATGGCGGCCGGAAACCAGTAGAAACATCTGTCACCGAGTTTTGCTACAAAAGCGTGAATTTATCCCTCGAGGAACTCTAACACATTAAAAGAATACTTTTTCTAAGACATGAACTGTTCAGATAGCCAAGTTCCCTGAAATAAGTCACTTTTTTAACCATCATGACAGCTCTTTAAGCCGTCATGTAAATGCCACGTCATGCAAAAGCTTAGAAATTCAAGCGTAGTGTATCAAAAAACCAAGAACCAATTCGGAGCGAAAATTTGTATGAATATTAGTTTTCAGCTGCTCTTATACATTATTTAATTTAAATCTCAGGAAGATCAATCGTTTTGTAGTTCGAATTTTGGTGACGTCATGTGAAAACCAGTTATACAAGGACGAATGTTTAGGATGGAAAAAAAAACAAATTAAATAGATTGTTCTCAGCCCTCGTTGATGCGTGACACTTAAAAAGATATAAAAATTTAAAACAAAAAATGAAAATTGAAAAGGTAGAAAATTAAAATGTCATAGTGTATCTTGTGAAAAATCACAAAAGTTTCGGGCATAGCCCCTCTTCAGTGTGAAAACCGTGCTGAATACGAGGTCTGTTCAGTTAGCAAAAATTTTTCAGTTTTAAATCACATATTGTAGCGTTAGAGGTGCATCAGTCTGTAGTCTGATGCCAGCCAGATCAATGTAGTTGGGAATAAAACAGATAAATGGAGTTGACTTAGGCCAAGGGAAGAACTAAAATTGGTGCTCAAACAGAAAAGCAGTTATTGAAATCAATGGGTTTGAGTTCAGAGTAACCGCTGAGTTCGAATTAGTGGGGCTCAATTGTATGCAATTATACTTAAATCGATCTCTGGATTTTTGAATTCATTTGACTTGTAGCTAATGGTTTGTAATTAACTCCTTTTTGTACCTGATGTCAATGATTCACATGTGGAAGTAAAATCCACAAAAACCGCTTAAGCATGGAATTCTTTATTAAATGCTAACGTTTCTAAGCCACGTTTGAAACTGTTAATATTCTCTAGCTTTAAATGTGTGGTCCATAAACAGGCTCACTCTTGTTTTTACCAGCTACACAGCCCTTGTGTCACATGTTTCTTCTATTATGATTTGAATACGTTACATCAGCTTTGATATATTTGTATATGTAACTAAACTAGAGTGAGGTCCATATTGAAGAAATATTGGTCAAAAAAATTAACGACAACCTCGTTTCCAGGGTCTCTCATCTTACCGCCCCCTGGAGCGAGCGACTAATATTCGCTAATACAAAAAAAAAATCATCTTCCTTTGTCCGGCCACCCGATAGGCAAAATCAAAGATTTTGCTCTTGAATAGGGTAATGGTTTTGGGAAGCAGGCAGCAGGCCCCCAACAAATTTTTCTGAGAGTACCCACCCCCCCCCCCCCCGTCCCTCTGGCGGGCCCGTCCAATACGGACCGAATGAGCTAGCTACAGTCCAACCTCCGGTTGCGATAACCTCTCGTAAGGTCCGTAAGCGCCTCTCGTAATCGATCACCTCTCCTCAACGACCAGCTTTCAAAAATACCAAAAGTTTCCAAGTTAAATCACTATACAGTCGAACCCCTATTAAGCAGCCACTTATTAAACGGCCACCCCTATTAGGTGGCCAGTAATCAAAGTCCCAATGATGTTTTTTCTATTGTTTTTACCTCTATTAAGCGGCCAGTCCCTTTTAAGCGGCCACTATCTATTTCCCCGGGGGTGGCCGTTTAATAGGGGTTGAACTGTATTTGGAACCACTTGTAAGCGACCACCTCACATGAGCGACCGCGATCTCTTTAAGAGCTAAAAAGTTGAAATTTCCTATTGTTTTTAACCTCTCCTAAGCGACAGATAATAGATCAGAAATTGGATAATAAGGTGTTATAACATTATCGCATTCCTGGATGGTACAAGACACGGAAATTTCTCATTGGGAAGTACTGGACTTTTTCTCAAAATTGACTTTTCACATGAATAAAACTTTTAAAATATGGGGTAGCTCTCTGCAGTTACCATATGCTAATGAGGCAAAATTTTGACCCAATGTGATCTAAGCTCTCGTGGTCGCTTACGGGAGGTTCGACTGTAGTTCAATGAAATATTCAGTACGACAATAAATGAATGAGTTGCCAGTAATCGGATACCCGTGTTTGCGCGAAGAACTCTGGGATCGTCAGGGGGCAAACATTGCTAATCGCTAGAAGGAAATGTATGGCGAAAAGTTGTTTCGAGGTACAAGAAAACGATTTTTGAGAGAGATCAACGCTTTCTCGCCGTCGTTTTTATCGCGAATGGATTTGGGCAATGTTGATATGTGGAATATGTAAGTTTTTGTTTAAATAACCGCATAATATGTGACAAAATCTACCGATAAACACTGTTGCTTGCGTGAGGTTTATTGTGAAATTTACATCGCGTAATGGTCTGAAAATATTACAAAATTAATTAGGTATAAATCGAGAGGAAATAACCCAGTAAAGCCTTTTAAGTTGTGTACAGGCTACTTTTGGCTTATTTGAAAGCTCGGTCATTCAAGTAATACTGGAAATAAGCCCGCTGGTGATCATTATACTCTCTGGGGTTGATTTAATGACAAATGAGTCCGCGCGACTCATGCTGCTACTGTGTTGCTCAAAGCCTTTGTTTTGCTTTTACAAGCACGTATTTCAGTGATTTTCCTTTTCTATAACAGATCAAGGGTGGCTTCTTAAATATATCTCTGAGTATTGGTCTTTAAAAGTGCCATTTTGCGTGATTATCCTTTCCAAAGTTTGGTATTGACGGTTGAGTGAAATTGCCCGACACAAAGGGTAGTTGTTCCTTCTGCAATTTTCGATTTCTGTTTTAGAGCTTCTTTTCTGTCTTTATATTTAACTTTTCGGAGGGTCTTTTCTACCATTTGCTCCGGGTAGCCTCTCGAGATCAGGCGTGTATTGAAATTTTCAATATTCTTCAATGTATTTCACAATAAACCTCACGCAAGCAAAAGGGAGTTTATCGGTAAATTTTATCACTTATTTCACGGTTATTCAAACAAAAACTTACATTTTCCATGTATCAACATTGCCAAAATCCATTCGCGATAAAACAACGGCGAAAAAGCGTTGATCTCTCCCCAGAACCATGTTTTCGGGCGTCGAAACAACTTTTCGCCATACATTTCCTTCAAGCGACTTGCAATGTTTACCCCTGACGATCCCAGAGTTCTTTGTGCAAACACGGGTATCCGATTACTGGCAACTCATTCATTGATCGATGCGTCTTCGCGATCAATTCTCAGTAATCGTGCTCGCGAAAGGTAAGCATTTATTCATGTTTCTCACGTCGCTTTTGTGAACTCTTAACTAATTCACCAAGTAGTTCTAAACTTGAAAGGCCCTGCAAGAAACGTAATGTGGCTTTACATGTCTCGGGTTGTAGGTGACGAATTACGTACCGATACTCTCTATCCAGTGTTCTTATTTTAGACCGTCTATTGTATAGGTCAGAAGATGGCTGGTCTTGTTTGAGCTGATCTGTCCCAGTGAAATGCCTCGTTCAGGGATGAAAATATTCCTTTTCAGCTTCCCATACCCGAATCACGATTATTTCCTGAGGGTCAACCTCAACGTAACAGAGAGCTTAGCGTTGTGAGACAGAAAGAGCGCTAGAAATAGACTAGGTAGATACAAGTCAGGAAAGTGTTAATTAAACGGTAGCGAATGCAAGTAAAAAAAACAAAACTCTGGTCACAGCATTTCGGGGACGGCGGAGCCGGGGGGTCTGGGGGGCTTTAGCTCCCCCCCCCCATTCCCCCAATTTCAATAAAAAAAAATACATAAAATAATAGTTTTACAAATATCTCCAGACCTGTACGAGTTAGCGCCCGCTTTTAAGCCCCTCCCCTCCCCCCTCCCCACCTTCAATTCAAAATACGCTCCGCCATCCCTGCATCTGGACGTTATCGTAAACTTTGCATTTCCGGTGTTTTATTCCTCTTGAAAGAGGTGGAATGCGTTGAGACTTGTATTTGGAACATGGAACTCATTTTACCATTCAGCAAACCCGCGATTCATGAATGGTCATGTATGGAAAGCTGAAGTACGAATCAGTATTGAACGAGGTTTTTTCAAAGACAGATTGCACGACCAAACAAATTTTTACATGAGGGTCGTCGAGTTCTTAGTCAAAGGGAGGGTATGATAGCAGATAACCCGGTTTCGCTTTGGGAGGTAGGGGGCAAGCACGAGGGTAGGGTCTATTTAGTTCTCTGAACACACGCCTTGTCAGACGGATTTCCGTATGATGTTGGCAGAGGCATTGTAATTTGTAAACCTTTTTGCATTTTCTCCTTGTAAGTAAAACTAAGCAAAAAGGAAAAATTTTGGCCAGCTATGGAGAGTGAAAGTTATATAAGCTTTAAACACAAATTAAGTGGACAGAAACAGAGCGCTTTACCCTTCCACCCCTGGTTTCTTTTCATTTTAGGAGATCTTACCTCTAAAAGCCCATTTTTTACTCCATTCTCTTTGCCTGATCCAGCTTTGGTTTTCGCTTCGCTTGTAGTGAAACCAATTTTAAGTTCCTTCATCAGAGAACTGAACTGTTTTAAACTCATAGATTTGTCGGTACCATATTCTTTGAACAAACTATCAACAAAAGACTCGGCTGCCGGTCCATTGATGCTACGAGCGTCGTCATGAGAGAAAACGTGAGAATCTGTCCTCAGAATTAACGCCAAAAAGGACAATAAAGTTGCCACGCTGCAGACTTTCGCTGATTCCATCGAAGCGACGTTCACTCGATCAGTGCTACAGAGCTCACTGGGAAAATATTCTACAGAAGCGTTTATGCCACGCGTCAGTCACAGGGACGATTCACGAGACACTCAGCTCGGGTTGAGCGTGTTGTTACAAAATGAAGAGAAAATCTCGAGTTGTTTAAGGTTACAGTATACCTTCGGGTCGGCAATTTTCTTCAAATTTGGATTTTTGGGTCAAAATAGTGGTCGAAGAATAATCTCTAATTTCTGAAAAAAAAAAATTGAAAAAGGCTAAATATTGGCGGAGAAATGGCGGTTTTACGTTTTCACCGGAAGTAAAAGTTTACCTCTTGATTGACAGCCCTATAGCGCGTATGCAATCAACCGAGACGATTTTCGCGGGAATTACCTATATGGATGTCACGAATTGACTACTCAGTTGATCAGCATTGTTGTTCTGACTACCCAACATCTTTGGTATTAGGCGTGTCTCTATTAAGTTATAAGTAAACATAGACCACGTTTAAACCATGGACTAGTTCGAAAAAGCGAAAACAGCGAAGAACGAATGAAAATACCTCAATGAGTGAAGAAGCGAAAGTTCGCCACGCGGATGAAGCTATAGTTATCGTATAAGGCGGGCAAATATTCGCGGTAAGAGAAAAGAAAGGTTCTGTAAAAATCTCGGAACTTGACAGCAATAACAGGGATGCTGACAGAGACTCTTCTGATGAGTCCGATATCGACGAATCGTCGGACTCATTGAGACCATTTGAAATATTATCCATGCACAGCTGCCCACACACAGTTGCTCTCTGCGCTTTCTTTTGTTTGTTTCCTTCGCTCAGCCACTCTAGCGTTCGTATCCTTTTTAGTCTTCTCCATTTTGCCAGACCAGCTTCAAGAAAAACCGAGCTACAGAAAAATTCTCTCTCTACCTTCGGTTCCTTGAGCGCATTGCGAAACACAAGAGTTTTTTAGAGATTCGCGCGTAAATTTCACCAGGAGGTTAACGGTAGTAAACTTTCCCTGCACTGATTGGCTTAGTTATCTGAGAACCCAGTTGAAGGCGTTTGTGGGCGGAGTTTGTTTACGAAGCAGAAAATGTTTCTTAGCGCTGTTTTCTCGAATAAATTTTTTCACTTGAAGCAGACACTTTAAAGAGTTATAACTCAAAGGGAATTTGTTCAATTGCTCTTAAATTTGGACAGTGGCTAGTTTAACATATAAACTACAAAAGCGTGTCTGGGAATTGTTAATTTCGAAATACTTTTTCTTCGAGAGCGATTTTTGTACGATCACTCCACATTTTTTTAATCCTATTTCGAAAATGTTCTGTAACTTTTTACTGCAATTGAATATGCCAAAACGCAGACACGGTTTTTAAGCGCTTTGGGCCCTGAAACCGAGGAAAAAATTAAATTGGCGAAAAACGAAATTCGCTTTGACTTGTAGTTTTCGAAAGGTGATTCGGGCGCTCGCATTTAGTGGTCGTGAAAAATTCGACAATTCATTTTCTTTCAAAATTCTTGGTATAGTTTGATAGCCAGGCCCATAAGCTTTAATTTGATATAGGGGTTTAGGTATCTACAGCTTAAACTGCACGCGCTACATCGCTTGCGCGCGAGACACCCCTGAAGGTATACTGTAACCTTCAAAGGTCACGGATTTTTGACCGCAATGGGTTGAGAACGTCACGCGGGACTTTTCAAACACCGTAGGTGAAACAGATAAAATATTGTAAGAGTTTTTAGCAGATTCAAAAAGAGCCAGTATAATAATACTAGCTTGCTCGGTCCGTATTGGAGAACATTGGTCTCGTTCTCTTTTTGCAGGTTGCAGCTCGGTCCATAAACCTACAAAAAAAAAAGTCCAATACGGACCCGTTCACGATAGTTTAATAACATATGTATATCTGGCAAGCTCCGCGAACGCGCGAGTGGGCAAGATGAACCATATCCCAGTCCTGTGCTGTGATTGCAAGCTAAGATTGGCTACGTATCATTGCCGCTCGGGACTGGGCGATGTATCCCGCAAGAAGAGTTTGTTCATTCTGCCACATAGTAAATTCTCTATTGCCGTTCGGTCAAGAAGGCTGGATATTGGTCTTGATATTTTTAGCATGTTTTCTCACTGACGTCTCAGTCCGTAGCACGTACGCAAGAAAGAACTTAGCCGATATCCAGCTATCTTGGCCCCGTGGGGGGGGGGGGGGGAGAGAGAGACTCCAATATAAAAAGGACGGGTTGCGCGCCGTACCTTTTAGGGGTAAAAAAAAATGGTTTGGTACCTCCTAGGGTGTTGAGCCTCAAAAGGTCCACAGCGGGAGCTTTTTCCGTACCTTTTAGGGTATTGAGCCGAAAAAGGTATGACAGAACTAGATATTTGGCAGTCAACTTTACGAGTACTGAGGTATAGCTGGTTTTCACATGACGTCACTAAAATTCGAACCACAAAACTATTGATCTTGCTGACATTTCACTTTAATCATGTATAAGAGCAGCTGAAAACTAATATTTATACAAATTTTCGCTCCAAATGGGTTATTGGTTTTGTGATACACTACGCTTGAATTTCTAAGCTTTTGCGCGACGCAGCATTTACATGACGGCCTAGAGAGCTGTCATGATGGTTAAAAAAGTGACTTATTTCGGGGAACTTGGCTATCTGAACAGTTCATGTCTTAGAAAAAAGTATTATGTTAGTGTTTTAGAGTTCCTCGAGGGATAAATTCGCGCTTTTGGAGCAAAACTCAGTGACAGATGTTTCTGTTGGTTTCCGGCCGCCGTTGGTGTCCATACGGATGGGCACCAACATGGCGTCTCCATACAAATCTCTATAAATTTGGACATGCCATTAGGGACAGCGCGTCTCCCAACCCCAAAATGCATCGGGAACGAAAGAATATCGAGATCGAAATGTATTGTGGGCCAAAATATAATCAGATAGTGGGAGCCTGGTCTCTAACACTTGAAACGCCTGGTTGATTTCAGCTTTAAAACGCAGTTATCGACCACCAGCCCACGTTTTCTCGAAATATTTCTGAAAGGAAACACAAATTATCCCTCGAACGTCTCAGTCAGAGAAATTTTTTGCTCATCAGATCGGTTGTGCACCACGGTATTTATTATCTTGCAATTCATTGACCTATTTGTTACTAGTAAACGAACCTTAGCTTGTGTTGTGTATGTAGAAATTATATGTAGTTTCTTTAATTTGATTAACAATAATCATAACGGCTTGTCGTGTATTTAATGCAGTAATACAGAATTTCATACCGTAATCCCATTATAATTCCACACACATACCAACATTGAAAGCCTGAAAATATATAATATAATATATAATAATATTTATCTGTTTTTTTTGTTTCTGCATGTAATGTTTGTTTCAGATTTGTTGCTTAAAAGCAGTAAAAACTCTAGAACAATATGAAATAACTATATGACAATATTGAAATGACAGTAGATGTCAGACATGTACTCAGAGTCCAATTTTCCTTAGAATGTTACTCGAGCCATGTATGGCAAAAAAATATTAAATTAATAGTAAACTTGTTGCAAAATCAATATAGTTCGCACTGTGCCGTTCAGTGCTTACATGTACATGTACATACATATATCTGTGGTGGGGATCAAGTTGATAAAAATCCTATGGAAATGAGCTAATTGATCAAATATTTATGCAAAGCACGATGCCCAGTATTGTGATAGCTCACTGAAATTAAATGTGTGAAACGCAAGACTAGTTTCACCTCATGCCAATAATGATTTCACATGCTTATCCCTGTTCTATTTTACAGAACATCAAAAACATGGTCTAATATTATTATTAATACAAGCTGCTGGAATAGTCTTGAATGACTGCTCTGTCCTTTTTTTGCTAATAACAAAATGATTTCAGTTGAAAGAGACCTGGCATGTTCCATATGGGTTGTCCAGAAACAGTTAGAATCAGCTTTTAAAATTTCACTAGTCTGACCTGTAATGATTTCATATATTTTCTAGTGTGAAAATGTTTCCTGCACTAAATGCTCTAAATAATGACATCATCTTCTCTACTTAGCACAGCATCAAACAAACAATTTTGCCAAGGGACCTGTAGATCCAGGTTTTCATTATCTCTGGTGATCTTTTTCATTTTGATCAAAGTAAATTATGACGATGTTCTTCACAATGAGGAAGCTAAAGACCTGTGGATAACATAAGCCAATATCATAAGCCAATATGGCAGTAGCCTGCTAGAAGGCTAGTGTCAGGTTACACAGTTATCTCTAGCTGTTCAAATCGTCATGAAAACATGTACAGCCTGCTACTGATCATATCACAAGGGCCATTTTAGGGATGAAAACTTAGGTCAAAAGGTTTCTAAAAGCACTCTTCTATCTTTGTACTACACTAACCACATGTCCTGCATTTTTCATGGGGCAGTGCATTTGGTTCATGTTAGAAGGAGTATTCCTTTCCAACATTGTTGTCTTTCTGTTGTTAAAGGATTTTGTGTTTGCAAACATGTGTTGTAAATATCAGAATAGTACTGGAAATGGGTCATGAAATAGGGTTTTACACATAATGCTCAAATTTGTTGTCATTATGCAAATGCTTGATGATCAAAAAATCTCACTATATATTATGCTCAAAAGACATCGGCCAGTTTTTGTCACTGTTATTCCCGCGTAATGCTAGATTCTTTTGCCTCGCTATTATGCTCAAAATAATGCCAGCACAATGTGTAAAACCATATAATGACCACTAATGGGGGTGAGGGAAAGATAGAGTGGTCATCAGTGGAAGTTGTGGCACTTCCACAATAAACAAACTAAAAATTTGTTTCACACTGACAAGAATATGGCTTCGTCTCTGCTCATGGGCGACACAAAATATAACCAGTATTGGGTCAGGTGTTGCAAGAAGATCGATTCTTTGATCACTGGACCCGTTAACCATCAGAAAAGAGGGCTGTGCAAGGCTACCACAGCTGCGTTCACCAGAGTAATAACACCACATGTATCAGTGCAACTTTCCAGGGAATAGTTACGGCATCGCCCGTCACATTCATGACCCTGCCAATTAGTCGCACTGGGAGAGTGGGCAAGCACCAAATGACTCTTTTTGTGCGTTCCAACTTGTGGAATGTACCGTGCAAAATCATTGACGACATCAATGATGTCTGGGGGAGGTTGCCAAGCCAGCATCTTACAGTATATGATCTTCATGAAAGGTCGCAGCTCAACATCTACCAGTACCCAATGATTACCACCATTTTGAGGGTTGCCAATGAAAGTTTTGCCATTCCTTTGTCCCACATTCAGAGTGAAAACCAGCCTTTTTAATGGTCCAGGGTTAAGTAACTTAGCTTTCCTCATCATCTCATTGTAGATATTAACAACGACATTGGGCATAGTAGCATGGTATCGTTTTGCATGTCATTAAGCTGTTTTACAACCCATGTGACGTGATCAGTATAGACCCAGCCTTGCATTCCCGATGCAGCAAGACAGGCAAGCTCATCTCCAGTCAATCCTGTTAATTAGTAACAACATGATATACTTTTCATCAGGCTTTATTAAATATTTTCTAAGGGAGTGGGGTAATAGACCTAAAAAAGTGGAGTTGGAGTAGGCTGCTAGCGGACAAAGATGTATATAAGATTATAAAGTTCTAAGCGTCACTGGTTTCTAATTCAACAAAACTGTGATACTGTATTGGAGATGGCATCCCCCAAACCCCCCCCCCCCCCCCCCCCCCTCCCCAACCCCCTTTCCACCCTTCAACACCATGTCTAAAACCCTAATCGCATTTTTTCAGCTACAAAATAAGCATATCCCATTTTCTATTTTACATCATTTTACTTTTTCGGCCCGTGCACGCATTTTCGTTTTGTTTATCTTCAAAATTACATAAACTTTATTGCATATTTTAGCCGGTTCCAGTACTAGTTCAGGATATACCTGGAAAAATAAGCCTACACATCACGACATCACTCCACATGAAGTCATTTCTTAATTTTTCTTTTAAAAAAACTTACCATAACTTGGTAGCATATCGTCAGTAGGATTGTCCCAGATCATGGCTTTGAATTTGTCGATCGATTTCTCGCCGAGTTTTGGGCTGGCGAAAAGCTTTCGAAAACCACCTCATCTCAGTATTGTAAGCACTGGGTTTGCCCTGTCGACGGCTCAACTTTGCAAGGATCATTCTATACATAAATATTGAACAATGCTTGGAGCGATTCAAGTGAAAAATTTTATTCAGGATTTACCTTACCCGCTAAAAATGATAAAATTAACCAGGCCTACTAATGTTAGAGACCAGGTTCCCGCTGTCTTGTTATATTTTGGTCCATAATACATTTCGACCTCGATATTCTTTCGTTTCCAAAGCATTTTGGGGTTGGGAGACGCGCTGTCCCTAATGGCATGTTAAATTTGGGTAAAAAATTTCTCCACGTATCTCGCATAAGAAAAATTGCTGTGACCAGAATCTTGGCGAGAGTCTTTGCATATTTACCTTCTTTCATTTCCCAGATTCTGGACTTAATCTATTGACCGGTTTTGATTTTTATTTTGATCTATTTTGAATTGCGTGACACTGAAAACCAGCAATTCGAAGCAGTCGTATTTATCGCTATCAAAAATTATGAAAGTGTCAGTTAATGTCTTGTTTTAGAATTGGTACCACTTTGGGGTGAAAAAATTTCAAGCCATGCTAACAAAACAGGATCTCGGTACCTCTAAGCGGTTCTTATTTTGCAAATTTTCAACAAGTACCACCGTCCTATTTATATGGGAGTTATGCCCCCCCCCCCCGGGATCCTGACCTCAAGCTCGTTCAATGATCCATACGTGTCATTTATATGGAGCGCTAGACCGAGGCCTGCAGAGCTTGTCTGCTCGAAGCGTGACTTGAGTCTGACTTTGCCGAACTCGCCTGACTGATGCGATGGAAGCGCTCGGGAGTGGCACGATTCGGTATAAATGAATTATTCTTTTCTCTGCTACTCCGCTACTGCTTTTTTTTGTTTGTTTGTTTGTTTTTTTTTCTTTTTGTTGACGAAACAGCTTCATTCACGCGAAACAAGTAACAATAAGAATAAGGAGGTCATAGTCCACTTCATAAACCCATCACAAAATGCAGAAAAGCGATAGCCCTAAAAGTGCCGGGCGAGCTAAAGCACCGAGTCATGCAAGTCAACATGAAAGACGTTCTGGTTTTATCCTAAATAACCAGACTGGTTTTGAGCTAAGAAAGGTTTACAATTGTCAATCTTAAAGACCACAGTTTCAAAGCTGTTCACAATAACTTTGAGGTCATTAACCGTAATGACAGGCCGTAATTAGCATAGCTTGAGGCTACCTTCAAGAGAACCTTTTTCTTTTATTACATCATGTTACGTTACTTTTTCATACACTTAATTACCCTTGATAGATAAGCTGGCCATTTACAAGACTGTTACTCTGACAGAGAATGAGCCGATATATCGTTACCCTTTCATTCGTTACCCGTTGTGTCGCCAATGTTATCAACAGTGATAACAATCCTCGACCTCTTTCTCGTCTTGTTCATTTCCTCTCCACTTGTAATCAACTTGTCACGGAGGGGTTCGTCTTGAATTTTCAAATGTAACTGGTAGTGTAAATCCTTATTACACAAGCTCACATTCATACGATTACTGAACGAAACTTAGTTATAAAATTGTCATTAAGAATTAATGCAAATTTATGAACAGTCGTGACCGTACCGTCATGATTTGATTGGTCTCGCTGGGCGGTCATGAAACTGGGAGGGGGTGGGGGGGGGGGGGGCGGGGAGAGAGAAAAAGAAATCTTTCTGGCTCTCAATCCCTTCCTTGCACTTCCCGGCGAAAAAACTCAAAAAAAGCAACAGATTTCATTCATGTGATCTGCATGGCAAGGTAATTAAAATTTAAGACCTAGCCTACCTCAACAAATTCTCCCAAACATTATGTAAATACATGGGGTCTATATATATACATGAGCTCACACTGGGGCTCAAAGAATATTGTGAATCAGTCAACTCGATTATAATGCGCTAAAACGTGGCATAATCACGCCCGTAGCCATTTGGGAATCAAGTCACGTAAGCGCGTGCTGTGTTCTCTCTGAGATTTGGTGGCCTTCAAATGAAAAACAAAATCGTAATGGCATCAACTAAGGCAGTTTACCAGTTTTTAGCTTTTCTTGCTCTTTCTGCGATTATTCAAGCCGGGGAATGTCACGCCGTAAGCGTAAATTTATCTGCGCCGCAAACGTTTATCTGGAGCCTCTTCGACGAATTTGGCTCAAACAATTCCATGAACTCACAACAGTTTAACTCACTGCTCAAGGAACTTAACATCGGCTCGTCTTCAAGCGAACAGGCCAGCGAGAATGGCAAGTCCAAGGTAAGGGCGATTTTTCCTTCATTGAACTTTTCCATTGTTTTATATTCAGTTATTATATTGATGATCATGATGATAGTTATCTTTTAATTTGTCTTCCTTCTTCGCCTGTTTCGTATGGGTCTGAACTCTGGTAGGCTCGATTTCCGCCGTTCACTCGAGTCCGTTCTACATTCCTCCCTGATAAGACGGTTGGACGTTTCTCAAACAGTGGCTGGTAATCGAGCCTAAACTGTTGAGGCAGCTAACATCTTAGCTGGGCTTCGTCACAGCTCACTTCTTTCAACAAACTGCGTCACCTAGCGCGTTGCATTATAAAAGCTCCGCGAGATAAGGGGCAGTCAACTCGCTGAAATGCGGGGATAGGAATAAGACTGACATAGAGACCTATGCAGAAAATGAGGTGGCTAAATGACCGGCAGCCGGTCAAGGTTTTAAAATACTAAATGACCGGCAGTCTGATATTTTTCTCAAATTTTAAGGAATCGAAGGAACCCATCCAATTCAAACTATCACATGTCGATTAAGAACTGCCAAGCGATCCAGAAGAGTTGTATAGATCGCAAGTCTAACGCTTGGTTTACGCTCGGCTCAGAGAGCGAGACCATGGTTTGTGACACTTACGATGTTTTTGAATCGACTGCCGGTCGCGGTTTTCAAATCACTAAATGACCGGTAGTCTGATATTTTTCTCAAAATAATTTAAGGCATCGAAGGAACCCATCCATTCTCATACTTATAATATAGAAAAATTTTTTTGGATCGCTTGAAACTTCTCAGTCGACATGTTGTAAGATAGCTTGTTCATGATCGGTTCGCTCGATTCCCTAAACTCGGACTGTCGGTCATTTATGCTGTGTTTACATTTGAGCTTTTACCAAGGTAAACAGTTACTAAGGTCCAGTTGCTTAACCCTGGTACATTCGTCCAGTGTTTATACCAGCTCAAATAACTCAAGTTTACCTGTCAACATTCCCGTGCGCTGCATTATCAACGTCATGAAATCGAACTTGGACGAGGATCCCACCGCAGCGGAACAGGAGCAAATTGAGGTGCCACCATTTTGATAGGCGAGGACCTCATTCCATAATATCGCGGCGAAAATTCAGCTTTTTGATCATACCCATAGTATGCACGGTTATACGCGCAGAAACGTGGATACGTTGTAACTGCAGCCTCCTCCCTGGTAGCAAAGTATATCGACAATAATTACAAAACAAAGGATCGAAGTTTGTCTAGTGAAAGTTGTAAATAATACTGAGAATGAAAAATACAATGCTTTCTTTTTCGTGACGGATTGTTCGCCGCAAGAAGATGGATCCAATCTTTCCACGTTATCTGCCATGATAGCCTAGTCAAAACTGGAAAAGAAACGCTTTCCTTTGTCGACAATCGCACAATCTGCTCACCGCGGGAAGTGAAATATTATGCCGCCACAGGCGGATATATCTGTCATCTTGGCCTTGGTTACCAACTGTAACCATGCCTGATCACAGGGTACTTACAACTTTTACCTCGGTTAAATTTCTTTTGTCTTTTGCGGCATTTACCAAAGTATCAGTTGGCGTTTACACACGGAAAATGTTTACCTAGGTAAGTCAACTCTGGTACCTCGGTAAACCGTTCAAGTCTAAACACAGCATTAGTGATTTGAAAACCGCGACCGCCAGTCGACCTAAAAAAGTCGTAAGTGTCACAAACCATGACATCACTCTCTGAGCCGAGCGTAAACCGAGCGTTAGACTTGCGATCTATGTAGCTCTTCTGGATCGCTTGGCAGTTCTTGATCGACATATGGTAGTTTGAATTGGATGGGTTCCTTCGATTCCTTAAAATTTAAGAAAAATATCAGACTGCTGATCATTTAGAGATTTTAAAACCTTGACCGGCTGCCGGTCATTTAGCCACAGCGGAAAACGCTTGAAACCCTAAGATTTATCGCAGTTTCATAACAGATATGAAATAGGGTCTGAGAACAAACTCTTCAAAAAACAAGTTTTGAAGAAAAGATCAAAAATTTCAGATCAAATTTGCGTGTTCGAGGCTATCCAGAGAAACTGGTCAACAAAGTCCTCGCAGAAATCGAATTTAAAAACAGGAAGTCGGCACTACAACAGAAACCAAAATTGCAAAAGAGATTATTGCCTTTTGTCACACAATATAATCCATCAGTGCCCAATCTTAAAAGCATTTTAATGAGCAAATGGCATTTAATCCAAGATCAACCTCTGCTTAGAGAAATATACAGAGACCCTCCTTTCATCTCCTACAGGAGAGGAAAATCTCTGAAAGACATACTTGTTAGAGCTAAACTCTAAAGGTCACAGACCGTTTATCACGAAACAGTGGGAGTCGTGCTAGGCCTGTCAATCATTTTTTAAATTTTAGAAGCCCAGCCGGGGACCATTCAAAGGTAGAATTCGTCTTGTGTGCCATGAGATCACATAAAAAGGTGGAATGTTCACTGCTATGGAACATGGAGGGAAAAGATTGAATTGTGCCGGGTTGCTTTTGGCGAACATTTCGAATTGCTCTCCAAACTTCCCGACATCTCTTCAACATCTTTTTCCAACGTCTACTTCTAGACCAAACGATTTCATGGTTGACTGCATTGTTTTTGTTGAAAGGTCGTCTAGGTCTCTGCGTAACAATGCCAGCTGACTGTTTTTTTTAACCTTAAAAAGCAAGAGGTTGTTAATATTATAGCCACATGCACGGTCTTGCGTCAAATTTTCGGAACTTGGAAATTTCCATTTCTTCTTATTTGTTTTAATTTCAGTTTCTTGTGATTAACAATTATTGGACGAGGCTGAGCGAAGAAGCATCGTGATTTGTCAGTGGCGAAGAAAATCAATTATTTGCCTCAGGCAAATAATTGATCTGCAAGGCAGAGTTCAATAATTGTTTTATCGTTCGATCAGCAAGTTTGACGTCATTGTGCATAAGAAGACCATTGTTTATAGGCAGTTATTTGCAGGTCACAAGGTGGGCTCTCAACCAATGAAAAGGACGAAAAAATACATCGAATGATAATTGTAATGATGGGTCAGTTTTGCTGTAGTATTGATCACCAAAATAATTTCTTCGAGTTAGGTTTTCAAAAAAGTACAAAACCGTTCATACTCAGTGTACTGACGTTATGAAAAGGGATTCGCTGTCATTTTTGAGATTCTGGAATAGCTTTCATGTTTATTTCGTTTATGAAAAATTTCCTTGAATTTAAAACATTAAGAAAGAAGAAGATCAGTTGCCGAGTATGGGAGATGCTTCGACTGATGCGCTTCTTAATTAAGTTTGACTGCTGGCGTTAGCTGACTCGAAGTGCGGGAAATTAACGCGCGGGAGCAAGTCACTTGCTTCTGAGTGGCGCAAGTTTTAAACCAATGCAACGCGAATATTTCAACACTCAAGTGAAAACCTCTTTAAAAAAACCGGTGAAAATATCAAATCTCAATTCAATTTTTTTTCAAATAAAAATAATGTCTTGAACATCTGTACTCTTTGTTTTTTTGTTTGTTGTTGTCTTTTTTTTTTAATTGACGCAGTGTTATACAGCAAAGGAACTGTTTGAATCCTTTTCTGTTGACTCCAGTGGATTGAATCTGGATAAATTTGAAAAAGTCTGCCCAGCGATAGTGCAGCAAATTGAAAGTAAAGCTTGTTTGGATGAGAGTGAGGAACACGAAGAAGATAAAACGGAAAATACTGCCCGGGGTAAGGCGTGAATTTGTCAGTTGTGTAATTTGTCTTCGTAGGTTCAGTTGTATATAGCCCAATTAAATTTGTTCACAGTGCTGAACGAATTTGAATTAAACGTTTTTTAATATACCCAAAGCTAACAATATCATGGGTCATCGTGTAAGCGCAAATTAACCAAGTTTTTAGACTTTACTCCCGACTATACTGATAAGTGATCAAATGAAAGAAGATAGACCAGAAATCTGCAAACTTGTAATTTTTTGGCTTGCCTGCAAGATCCATACAAACTGGGTCATCTGGGCCATATGTTGGTATTTCAAAGTCTGTATTTTAGCCATTTCAATTTCTTTCAAACTTGACGCTGGCAAGGTCACTAATAAATATTTCAGTGCTATTAAGATTTTCTTTAACTGTTTTTCAAACAAACAAATAATTACCGTACGTGTCAGCCTTAAGCTTCCTCTCACGATTTTGGAATGATGTTTGACGAATTGACGAATTGCTAAATTTATTTACCAATTCATTTGGACCACTTCCTTGTTAGCGGCTCATTGTACATGCATCTTTTTCAGCATGGGGATTCGGGTTCTTGTCTGCGGCAATCATCAGCTTAGCATCTCTACTTGGAGCTTTTGTTGTCCCATTCATGAACCAATCAATTTACAAAATTCTGCTGTTGTTTATGGTGTCGCTTGCTGTTGGTGTACTGAGTGGGAATGGATTCTTTCATCTTATTCCGCACGTGAGTATTAAAAAATACCTGTCAGCAGTAATGAAATGAACTAATTTATGACAGTAACATTTTTTTCATATACATACATTGTTGGCTTTATCATTTATACATGCATAACTAATACTTACGTTAGAGCTGCGATAATTTCGTGGTGCTGTTTTGGTTTAGTTGACAGCTTTGCTTTTTATTTAACAGACGTTTCATTTACATGGCCTTGAAAATTTGTGGAAAAGTTTGGTGATTGTCGGTGGGATCTATTTGTTTTTTCTCCTCGAATATGTCATGAAAATGATCGTCAGATTCAAAGAGAAGTCTGCATCGGAAAAAAAGGAAGGATTGGTAAGTAAATTTATGTATTAACTTTACTGCAATGAATATAGAGCTGTGACACTCTTTTAGGAACGGGAACACGAAGACAATTATTGAAGGGATTGCAATGTGAAATAATGACATTGAGCTTGACATGTTATTTGGAAAACGCAGGATCTCTCGACTGCTATTTTTATCATCATCATCATCATTATCACCTTCACTACAATCATCACCATTTTATTTAACTGCGACACAATAAAATCACAGTGTACAATAACAAAAACTGTGATAGGACGAGGATACCTCCAAAAATCCATCACGCTGATAGAGGAGGCCACCTTAGTAGTTTTAAACGTACACTGAAAATGTGAATTGTGGCGATAACTACGCCCTAGTTTGTAACATATCGCTTCTCTTTCCCAAACATTATTTGGCAGCTTTCAAAGCCAGTGACTTTTTGCATGTAATCTGTGCATGTAAAGTGATTGATTTGTGAGTTTGAAGCTGTCGCCGAGAGGTTTCTCTCGGCTACTGTAGATGAGTGACTATCTTCAAGGTTGCTTGTTTACTTGTCTGTTCTATATACATTTTTAGTAATTGGAACTTTAACGAAATGACAATCCTTTAAGAATGAGATGTGTGCTGTCTTTCCCTAAGGAGGCAAAAGCTCTCAAGGCTGAAGTCCCTGGTACAGCCATCGCCGAAGTTCAGCTCCAACTTCATAACCAGGATCATCATTTCTCGAATCGTAATATGGGAGTGAGTACTGACTTCGCCGATTTCCAGAATGGGTCAGTGGAGAAAAGGGGGCACAATGAACAGCAAGAGGTACAAAGCGAGTTACAAGTACACTATTGAACTGATATACGTTATTGAACTAGCGTGAGGTCCATATTGGAGAAATATTATATTGGTCAAGTTCTGTTTTTTGTAGGGAGAGGTCCATAAACGAAAAAACGATACCAAAACAAGAAAAGGAAAACAAGGCCAAGATTCCCCAATACGGACCGAACAAGCTAGCTCAATAAAGTGTTTATCATAATGGCTCTTTGGAATTTGGTGATAAATTGATGTGTCTCTGCAACCTATTCTGGGTAGATGCGCGCGGGAAAAAGAGCATCTATTTACGTTTCTCGCGTCGCTTTTATGAACATTTATTTGAAATATTCCTCCAAGTAAGAGGGTAAAAAGATTACTACCCAACTACAACAAAAAAAATGTTTATTTCGTGCAATGAATTGAAAAAACATTTCGCCGAAATTAATTTGTGAGGAGTCCATCTAAGTGGTCCGTAATGCAAAATTTGGACCGCAGTGAGAACCAATTAAAATTCTCCTTTTCATCGCCACCAGTTCAGCCATACAATAAAACCACTTACAACATTTGAATGCTCGCTTAAACCAAAATGAATTAGACGAAGTCCCTGACAATTGGCCTGTGGAGAATCGAGGGGTAACACTCTAAATGGCGCGATCACCCAACGGGTGCTCCGATGAGAGTTCAATCCTATTAGTTCTGGCTTTGCAAACATGGTTATAATATCGACTAAATTTGTCTATAACCTCACTCTAATGCCATTATTGTGGCTCAGGTAAGTATTGTTGAATACCAGCTGATTTCATAGTTTTTATTATGTTTTCGCACTATTCCCCAGAGGGGGAGAAGGACTTAATAATTAAATTCCTGATTGAATGACGTTGGAAAAAGTATCAACTTTAAATCGGCGCGACCTCATGGACCTCAATGCGAGAAGACTGAATTAGAGTCTTCGTCATTGAAAAGGAAGTTTTTTTCCTCGTACCTAGAGATTGCATGTCATAGTTGATCTTGTTAGAGCCAAATAATGAATGTTTACAGTCTCCAAGAATGCAAAGAAGAAGATAATTTTGTCAAAAGTTTCCAAGAAAACATCTGAGGACATTTCCACATGGCTAACTTGGGTGGCTGCATGATTACGCCATCTTCAAGTGGATTTCCCCACCAGGCTGGGGTTTCTTTTTGCAAAAGAAAGACGGAAGAAGCAAATTTAATCTTCTCTGCATTGTTTAAATGTAGGTTATTGTGAACACTGGTGGAAAGAAAAAAGTGGCGCCTGTTGCTTGGATGATAATCATCGGTGACGCCCTTCATAACTTTATTGACGGCTTGGCCATTGGAGCATCATATTCCAGTTCAACAATTAATGGTGTCAGCACCTCATTGGCGATATTCTGTGAAGAGTTACCACACGAACTTGGTAAAATATCATTACTTGATATACGCTAAGCATTTGGTGTATTTAACAGCGCCATTCCACCTTGCAGCAAGAAATGCTTCGAGAGTCCCATTACTAAAATGTATCAATTGGCTCAAACTAAACAGCCGCGAAAAAAATTCATTTTCATGTCTTGAATAAATATTTACGTAGGTTGAATCAATGCAAGAGCTAGTGCTACATTCGAAATGAATGCTAATAACTATGGGAACACTAAGATTATTTGTCAAAGAAGCCACACACTCGGTATGACAGTTTTCTAGAAGAGTTTCATCGACGGCAGCTTTGTTTGGAACTTCTTGTTATTATTTGAAGCTCCTCGTAATTATTTTCGATTGTTTCCCAGGTGATTTTGCGATTCTTCTCAATGCTGGCATGTCGTACAAAATGGCAATGGCATTCAACTTTCTCTCGGCATGTTCCTGTTTTTTGGGGCTGGTCATTGGTTTGGTACTGGGTACTAAAACATCGGCCGTCGAATGGATCTATCCCCTTGCTGGAGGAATGTTTGTGTACATTTCATTAGTGGACATGGTGAGTTAATAACATTGCGTCTTCTTCTGTTATATGCAAACACAGTACCATTATGCTTGTAAAACAATGCAAAAGAAACAAGATACTTCTGAATTCATATCCAAATTTATATTATCCAACTTGAAATAGAGAAATGACTTGACGTGACTATGTTGCCCTTCCCCCCAGCTATAAACACTTGTACAAAGCTAGAGAGACATATTCTTTGTAATATTTATTATCGCAAACATTATCTACTATCTATCATTAAGAATATTACCAGTTGTAACATCTCTCTTTTTTTGAACTGCTTTTGTAATTTGTTGCAATATTGTATTATGTTTGTATACAAAAAAATAAAATATGTGGACCAATTAAGAAGAAAAAAAAAACATTGCGAGCTACAGAACAAAAATAATACCCTATTAAAATTACAGATTTATTAGCGCTAATTGTAACCTGAAAATCACAGTAATTTAGTTTTAGCCTAATAACAAGTATAACTTGTAAGACACACATGTACGCACTGCGGACCTACGTTTTAGCAACAGGCAGGAGTCAATTGTGACGCAAGATTGCATCAAAATGACAACATATATTTAAAACAACTCAGTCATCTAATATTTTAGATTTCAGATTTGTTTTTAAAAAAAATATTGAGAAATCATTTAAGATTAGTTTAGAAAATGAAACATGTTATAAAAGACAAAGCATTAAAGATTCTTAACGTTCTTTTTATTAATTGAATCCACGAGTAGAACAGCAACATTAGAGCGAGAACAGATCTAAAGGCCTGTGAAGAAAGATTGCCACAGAAACATTCACCTAATCAAAACAGGAAACGCTAACACCACTTTTTATCCAAAATTTAAAACTTCTGGATAAAATGTTATTTTCTCGCACACTGTGTGCAAGTGTAAGTTCGCCTCACTGTCAGGTGATCAGTTTGGCGTAATTCACACTAGAGACATAACCACACAACAACGTAAACATAACGTCATGAGAAGGATGTCACGTCGTTACGTTTGCAGTGTGAACATCCTCACATAATGACCTAATAGCAACATAACAGCGTTAACACAACGGCATTAGGAAAAAAACTGATCTTTCCCTTATGTCCTTATGTCGTCATGCCACTAGTGTGAATAAGGCCATGGCTATGTTGTTTGAAATGTCAGTTCCCCAGCCGATTTCTTGATGGCAGGGAAACCCCTGGGATTTATCCCTGGATATTCACCGTCAAAAGGGAGGCGCGGTGGCCTCATGGTTAGTGCGCTCGTCTCCGGATCCAGCGGTCCGGGTTCGATCCCTAGCCGGGGACATCGTGTTGTGTTCTTGGGCAAGACACTATACTCTCACAGTGCCTCTCTCCACCCAGGTGTATAAATGGGTACCGGCGAACTTAATGCTGGGGGTAACCCTGCGATGGACTAGCATCCCATCCAGGGGGGAGTAGAAATACTCCTACTCGCTTCATGCTACAGAAACCGGGATAAGCTCCGGCCTGATGGGCCACTTGGCTCGTATGCAGACTTTACCATTCACCGTCAAAAGCCTAACCCTAAGCCAGAATCTGGCTATGTTCCTTGGGTTGCACTCACTGGCTCGTTATATTAAATTTGGTTTGATTGCTTTAAAATTGTCTCTCACAAACCACCATCCTCTCCGCTGAAGGTGTAAATAAGGGTCTCAAACCACACCCCGAATAGTGTTTTCATTGTGTGTAAATTTGGATGTGTCTGCTAGCGCTGGCTGGCAAATTTTTACAAGGGCGTTTGTTTGGAAGCAGAAGTTGACACAATTTTGCTGGGAGAAAGAAACAGATAGAAACCTGCCAGCAACTCGACACATTGTTGGTCATGGTCTTAAAAATGCTTTTTTTTAGGTTACTTCGTAGGCATGATAGCCTCAAATGTCAATCATCTCCCGTCCTCGGCCTAAGTCGAGGGCGGAAGGCGACTGACATTTCAGGCTATGGGCATGATAGTCCCAAATGAATTCTGTAAAATTCGTTCGCTGAATGTGCGGCTGTGAGCGCTTTTTATTAAAATCAGCTGTATGTTGTCTATATGCTTATAACGTTGTGTTTTAATTGACAGCTGCAAGAAGCTACTGAGATGTCCGCTAAACTTGGGCAAAATTCACTTGGAAAGAACCTCAAGATGTTTGCCCTTCAGAATTTTGCCACCCTGTTTGGCTTTGTCATTATGTTCATACTGGCTGTGTATGAGGAGCAAATTTCTTTGGAGTAGAATCATCTACTAGCCTGATGATACTAGATGACACTAGATGATGTCATAAAAATTTAGACATTTTTAAAAGAATGTTTCTCATAGTTAGTTGGTTGTTAACAAATTTTCGAGAAACTTTCCAGTCTCCATAAGCACCTTAGATTTTAGAATACGACTCGTGCGGCATTAAAAGAAACCATCTATAACTTTGAGGCTAACCAACCCTAACATCGCTTTTGCTTTCAATCATTGGCTGAACATTCCAGGTCATCTTTCTTCTGACTGGAAAGATCGATAGCAAACCGAATAGCTTGTTCATTGGTATATATTACGTTGGGCCCGGGGTTTAAACCTCAGTGTAATGCTCATTATTTTTATTTCATAGCGGAGATTTTAAATCATGCGTTTAGTCGAATTATCGTTTGACGCCTAATCAAAATAGCTGTCGACAGTTGTCCATATTGTACGCGCATGATGTAGGTCTGTTTATCATTTAAGCGTAGCTGATGTTTTTCATGAAGGTGTACATGGGCGAGCTAGGATCCCATGCAGTGATGAGTTAGGTTTGCGTTGATTTCTCAGCTATCCGTTAAAATGTCAATCCATTTCTAAGCTATCAGTTAAGCCCCATCCAGACCCTTTATCATTGCTGGAAAAAAGTACTAATTTCCAAACAGCATAGTCTGAGATATCTTATGTATTCCTCCATCCATTACTGATAACTGAGTATTGGTCTAGACCTTATCTGTCAACCCAGAAATTTTGCGTTTTGTATCTGTGATAGCTGAGATTTGTCAAATTTTAACTTATAGCCGGGAAAATCTAAGCAAAAAAATCTAATTGAAAAGTGACGTTTAATTCAACACCGCCCGTCCCCTACCCGGTCCCCCCTCCCAATCTAGATCCAAGGTTTATATTTGTAAAATAAAATTTGGGGACGTTTGAAAATTATTTAGTCAACCAGCGATTAGCTTATCCTTTTCTCCTGCCTGCCGAAATTTGCAGTAGGAAGAAAAGAGGGCCTGATTACAAGTTAAAAGTAATAATTTTTTTTACCTCTATAAGAGTTTGGACTATTACGTGCCTGTTTTCTCCTTACGTATATCTATCTATCTATCTATCTGTCTGTCTGTCTTTCTGTCTGTCTGTCTGTCTGTCCATCTATCTATCTATCTATCTATCTATCTATCTATCTATCTATATATATGTATATATATATATATATATATATATATATATATATATATATATATATATATATATACCCCATTAATCGTTAAGGTAGGACATTAATGGCCCTGATCTAAAAAGTCCTTTGTTCATGTTTCTATCGAAAGCATTTTGATTCAGATAATTCTATCGTTTCGGCCAATGCAGCTCATACAAAAAAAAACTTAGAAACTTTCAATAATTGACTCGAGTAAGGTAAAGGAGAAGATGTTCGAAGAACAAATTGTATAAAAAAGACAGCGGTCATTTGAAAAAAAAAAAGAGAAAGAACTCTGTAGAAATCGTATTTAGGAATTTTCACCACAATTAGTCTCTTTTTATCACTATTATGAGATTAAAGAGGTTGCCACTTGAGTGTCGAAAAGTTATTAATTTTGCATCACGGCTACGTTGCACGATTGGCTTACAATAAATTCGTGCCTTTTTTCATCTAATCAGAAATAAAACCAAAACCAATTGCGACACGCTCGCACTCGTTTTCCCGCGTTTTTGCGTCAGCTACATGTAATTACTTCGAGTTTTGATTAATTCACTGGATTGTCTGCGTCCTTTGTGACCGAACTGTGTGGCAATTTGGTTTTTGTTTTGCGACACTCAATTGGAAAGCGCTCTAATCTTTCCATAGTAATTTCTTATTTTTGCATATCAGAGTAATTAGTTTTTCTTATTTAGCTTGTCCCTATTGCCAGTATTATAATCAGTTTTAGTAGTAGAGCGGTTTTCAATTGAGTGTTGTAAAACCAAACCCATTACTTACCAATTAGACTACTCAGCCAATCTCAAACCGTAGTAAAACGAAAACCAAAGTAACTGCTTGATTATTCTCGACACTCAATTGAAAACCAGTCTATTTCTTATGTAATCTAATTTTTAATGAGAATGCCTCTGGTTTATCAGCTGTGCTGATTTGACATGTGATAACCCTCAATAAAAAAGGTTATTTGTATGTTTGTTAGTTTGTTGTTCTACCGCCAGCAAAACGGAAATGAAATTTCATGTTTAATAGCTATGCGTCCCTCGATTCCAGATTGCGCTCGCTGTCAACTGAGAGGAAGTCATCAGATCAAACAGTTTGATGAATTTTTTTTCTTGCCGTTTATTTGCTCCACTATCCCCAATCTGTGTCCTTGTTTACCTTTTCTCTAATCTTTTGCGACCGGGTGCACACAAGAACATGATAGACAGTTCTTGAACTGATGACGAATGTATAGTTAGAACAAGTACACCCAAGTACGTTTTCTACTTGCGTCTACTTGCGACTCTCAATTTGGCCAGGGCTTTACATAGTGTCTTACTAGCTAAGTTCTCGGTCTGTACTGTAGGGTAAGGACTGAGGGTTTGCGCTTCGTCTTATATATTCATTTTATACTAGACATCTCGAATACACGTCCCCAGTGTGGGGTGCTTTGCCGAAGTACCTTGCAGAAGAGTTGCAGTCGGTACAAAACAGGTGCCTAGCTATCATCGGGATGCCAAGAACATTCCTTCCAACGATAGAGCAAAGATGCAAAGTAACGACAAAGCATGACTTAGAAAGAGTTGTGAATGATGTAAACCAACCAAATCAAATATTTCTCACGAAGCCAAATACCAGCCACGGCTATAACTTCAAAAGATCCAAACCAGGTTCAGTAGCAACACCAAAGTCAGGAGCGCAAAGACATACTAACTTGTTTTTAGCAAGAGCTGCAAGATTCCTCCATTTATGATCCGTTTTTTTCTTACCTTACCAGTAATTTTACTTAATAGTAATTCACCATATATGTATTCATCTTTAAATTATGTAAATCAATTGTATACGTTTCTTTTAAAGATGGATAAATAAATATTATTATTATTATTATTATTATTATTATTACTATTATTTAGACCCTAGCGAACTAATGGGTGATCTGGAATAAATATTCTTTGGTCTCATTGTTACACGAAATTTTCGCAACGACTTAATTTCGCGAGTTTGGTCACATTCATTTTAAATTTATATATTAATGTATTTCGTATGTTCTTTGTTAATAAGCCATTCTTTGTCGTGATATTAAAATTTCTGCAAGGTCGCAAACGCGCAAATATTTAATGTTACTTAACTTCCAAGCTAATTTTTCACTGTAATAGAACAGGGTCTAAGGTCGGGGGTGGGGTTGCGGCTTGGTGCATATTTAACACGACGTCGATCTAATTGCGCGCATCCTTCAAACTATGCAGCGCAGAAGCTTTTTTCTTTCCATAAGTTTTAACCACTATATCTCATTAAACCTATTAACCACGCCAAGGCTGTATTTGGAAAATATCAAACCCAGGTCTCAACAATGCAATCGAACGTAATAGAATAAATGAATAAATAAATAAAATCTTAAAAGTTGTTGTCACTGACTTAAAAATATTGACATTCATTTCACCACTGAAGAAGGTTATAGTATTTTAGCCGAAACGTCTATTTTAAGATTTTAAAGTCAGTGACAACAACTCTTAAGATTTTATTACTATGTTTGAATAACCAGTCGATGCAAACACTGAGACCTCCTTGGAAATTTATTTCTGAATTTCTTTTACAAATATTTAGTTGTAGTAACTGCCCAGGTAATGAATCATGAAAGCATAGTTAATCAACAAAATTGATCATCATACATTATCATGTCAACATCTCGCGCTTTTTTTACACATAAGTTAGAAATTTCTTAGGGTAAAAACAATGCTTAGAAAAAGCCGCACCAGATAATGACTGAAACTCAAATTCTCCCAAACAAAATAATAACACAATTGCATTTTTTTCTGTTGGCACTGACGATGTGCAGAGCTAGTTTTAAATAACAGCTACCTGCCCAGCGAACTCATTATATCTAACGGAGCTCTTCCTAAAAGCATTCGTGTGATCTGTCTGTTTATATTCTTTGGTGTTTTATGTTTCTCCCCAGCCTTCAATTGAAAACAAAATCGTCATGACATCAGCTAAGTTGCTTTACCAGGTTTTAGCTTTGCTTTCGTTTTCTGTGTTTATTCAGTCGACAGAGTGCGACCCCCTGTCTCATAATGTCAGAGGCGTAAATTTGTCTGCGCCGGAAACATTTGCCCAGATGTGTTTTTGACGAATTTGGCTCAAACAATTCCATGAACCCACAACAATTTAATCTGCTGCTCAGGGAACTTAACGTCGGCTCATCTTCAAAGGAACAGGCCAGCGAGAATGGCAAGACAAAGGTAAAAGCAACTTTTAATATGCCTTTTATTTTATAACTTATTTCCAACTGTGTAGTTTTCTTATTTGTTATCAGTATTCTTGCCGTGATTTTTATATCATTATGATACAGACTTCTTATTGTCATTTATTTCGTTTATGTGTTATATACGCCATAGGTTTGCAGGCAATTTCTTTTCACAACTCATTTGGAATAGCTCTACCTGTTAGGAAACGTCTGCACCTTACTTTTATAACTTTTCCACGAGTTCCTTGCAAGTACTACAGTGCTGTAGTCTTCGAGCAGACGTCGCACTTAAGAAAAAAGCAAAGCTACTGTGCTGTCGGCTGTAAGAACCATTTCAGCACTTAACGTGGTAAACTGCTTTGAGTTAGGATTTTAACCCAGTAAGATCATGCAAACAGAACAATTTTCACTCCCTTTGTAGCCTTGCTGATTATTAAACGGTGGTTCAAGAAAAAGAAGAAAAAGAAGGATTGTTTTTTTAGTTGGAACTGTCCGAGCTCCCAGGCATATGTAAAGCAGAACAAAGTCCTTTCGTATGCTTCACAACTGATTGAACAAACCAAGGGCACCTAAGGGTGGTTTTTTCTCATGGTAAATGCTTTTAAACGCTATTTTAGCATATCTAGAACGCTTTTAAGGCTCTGTAGGTTGATTTTTAGCCTGCACTGTAAAATGTTTTATCTGTTCGGGAAACTTGAGCCGTCTTGAATTAATTAGGCTTGTTTGGTCAATTTTCCGAACACATTAAAAAAACTGTCGCCTTTCCGAATCTATATCAATCTAAAAGCGAGAGGCAGTAAATGGCTATCTTTAAAACGAGGAACGGGAAATTGGGGAATAGGAATGGGGAACGGGGAATCTTTAAAATGGGGAATCTTTAAAAGCGGGAATCTTTAAAATGAGGAATCTTTAAAAGCGGGAATCTTTAAAAGCGGGAATCTTTAAAACGGGGAATCTTTACATTATGCAAATACATGGGGTCTATATATATACATGAGCTCACACTGGGGTTCAAAGAATTGTGAATCAGTCAACTCGATCATAATGCGCTAAAACCTGGCATAATCACGCCCGTAGCCATTTGGGAATCAAGTCACGTTAGCGCGTGCTGTGTTCTCTCTGAGATTTGGTGGCCTTCAAATGAAAAACAAAATCGTAATGGCATCAACTAAGGCTGTTTACCAGTTTTTAGCTTTTCTTGCTCTTTCTGCGATTATTCAAGCCGGGGAATGTCACGCCGTAAGCGTAAATTTATCTGCGCCGCAAACGTTTATCTGGAGCCTCTTCGACGAATTTGGCTCAAACAATTCCATGAACTCACAACAGTTTAACTCACTGCTCAAGGAACTTAACATCGGCTCGTCTTCAAGCGAACAGGCCAGCGGGAATGGCGAGTCCAAGGTAAGGGCGAATTAAAGTTCGATTTTCCCTTCATTGAACTTTTCCATTGTTTTATATTCAGTTATTTTATTGATGATCATGATGATAGTTATCTTTTAATTTGTCTTCCTTCTTCGCCTGTTTCGTATGGGTCTGAACTCTGGTAGGCTCGATTTCCGCCGTTCACTCGAGTCCGTTCTACATTCCTCCCTGATAAGACGGTTGGACGTTTCTCAAACAGTGGCTGGTAATCGAGCCTAAACTGTTGAGGCAGCTAACATCTTAGCTGGGCTTCGTCACAGCTCACTTCTTTCAACAAACTGCGTCACCTAGCGCATTGCACTATAAAAGCTCCGCGAGATAAGGGGCAGTCAACTCGCTGAAATGCGGGGATAGGAATAAGACTGACATAGAGACCTATGCAGAAAATGAGGTGGCTAAATGACCGGCAGCCGGTCAAGGTTTTAAAACACTAAATGACCGGCAGTCTGATATTTTTCTCAAATTTTAAGGAATCGAAGGAACCCATCCAATTCAAACTATCACATGTCGATTAAGAACTGCCAAGCGATCCAGAAGAGTTGTATAGATCGCAAGTCTAACGCTTGGTTTACGCTCGGCTCAGAGAGCGAGACCATGGTTTGTGACACTTACGATGTTTTTAAATCGACTGCCGGTCGCGGTTTTCAAATCACTAAATGACCGGTAGTCTGATATTTTTCTCAAAATAATTTAAGGCATCGAAGGAACCCATCCATTCTCATACTTATAATATAGAAAAATTTTTTTGGATCGCTTGAAACTTCTCAGTCGACATGTTGTAAGATAGCTTGTTCGTGATCGGTTCGCTCGATTCCCTAAACTCGGACTGTCGGTCATTTATGCTGTGTTTACATTTGAGCTTTTACCAAGGTAAACAGTTACTAAGGTCCAGTTGCTTAACCCTGGTACATTCGTCCAGTGTTTATACCAGCTCAAATAACTCAAGTTTACCTGTCAACATTCCCGTGCGCTGCATTATCAACGTCATGAAATCGAACTTGGACGAGGATCCCACCGCAGCGGAACAGGAGCAAATTGAGGTGCCACCATTTTGATAGGCGAGGACCTCATTCCATAATATCGCGGCGAAAATTCAGCTTTTTGATCATACCCATAGTATGCACGGTTATACGCGCAGAAACGTGGATACGTTGTAACTGCAGCCTCCTCCCTGGTAGCAAAGTATATCGACAATAATTACAAAACAAAGGATCGAAGTTTGTCTAGTGAAAGTTGTAAATAATACTGAGAATGAAAAATACAATGCTTTCTTTTTCGTGACGGATTGTTCGCCGCAAGAAGATGGATCCAATCTTTCCACGTTATCTGCCATGATAGCCTAGTCAAAACTGGAAAAGAAACGCTTTCCTTTGTCGACAATCGCACAATCTGCTCACCGCGGGAAGTGAAATATTATGCCGCCACAGGCGGATATATCTGTCATCTTGGCCTTGGTTACCAACTGTAACCATGCCTGATCACAGGGTACTTACAACTTTTACCTCGGTTAAATTTCTTTTGTCTTTTGCGGCATTTACCAAAGTATCAGTTGGCGTTTACACACGGAAAATGTTTACCTAGGTAAGTCAACTCTGGTACCTCGGTAAACCGTTCAAGTCTAAACACAGCATTAGTGATTTGAAAACCGCGACCGCCAGTCGACCTAAAAAAGTCGTAAGTGTCACAAACCATGACATCACTCTCTGAGCCGAGCGTAAACCGAGCGTTAGACTTGCGATCTATGTAGCTCTTCTGGATCGCTTGGCAGTTCTTGATCGACATATGGTAGTTTGAATTGGATGGGTTCCTTCGATTCCTTAAAATTTAAGAAAAATATCAGACTGCTGATCATTTAGAGATTTTAAAACCTTGACCGGCTGCCGGTCATTTAGCCACAGCGGAAAACGCTTGAAACCCTAAGATTTATCGCAGTTTCATAACAGATATGAAATAGGGTCTGAGAACAAACTCTTCAAAAAACAAGTTTTGAAGAAAAGATCAAAAATTTCAGATCAAATTTGCGTGTTCGAGGCTATCCAGAGAAACTGGTCAACAAAGTCCTCGCAGAAATCGAATTTAAAAACAGGAAGTCGGCACTACAACAGAAACCAAAATTGCAAAAGAGATTATTGCCTTTTGTCACACAATATAATCCATCAGTGCCCAATCTTAAAAGCATTTTAATGAGTAAATGGCATTTAATCCAAGATCAACCTCTGCTTAGAGAAATATACAGGGACCCTCCTTTCATCTCCTACAGGAGAGGAAAATCTCTGAAAGACATACTTGTTAGAGCTAAACTCTAAAGGTCACAGACCGTTTATCACGAAACAGTGGGAGTCGTGCTAGGCCTGTCAATCATTTTTTAAATTTTAGAAGCCCAGCCGGGGACCATTCAAAGGTAGAATTCGTCTTGTGTGCCATGAGATCACATAAAAAGGTGGAATGTTCACTGCTATGGAACATGGAGGGAAAAGATTGAATTGTGTCGGGTTGCTTTTGGCGAACATTTCGAATTGCTCTCCAAACTTCCCGACATCTCTTCAACATCTTTTTCCAACGTCTACTTCTAGACCAAAAGATTTCATGGTTGACTGCATTGTTTTTGTTGAAAGGTCGTCTAGGTCTCTGCGTAACAATGCCAGCTGACTGTTTTTTTTAACCTTAAAAAGCAAGAGGTTGTTAATATTATAGCCACATGCACGGTCTTGCGTCAAATTTTCGGAACTTGGAAATTTCCATTTCTTCTTATTTGTTTTAATTTCAGTTTCTTGTGATTAACAATTATTGGACGAGGCTGAGCGAAGAAGCATCGTGATTTGTCAGTGGCGAAGAAAATCAATTATTTGCGTCAGGCAAATAATTGATCTGCAAGACAGAGTTCAATAATTGTTTTATCGTTCGATCAGCAAGTTTGACGTCATTGTGCATAAGAAGACCATTGTTTATAGGCAGTTATTTGCAGGTCACAAGGTGGGCTCTCAGCCAATGAAAAGGACGAAAAAATACATCGAATGATAATTGTAATGATGGGTCAGTTTTGTTGTAGTATTGATCACCAAAATAATTTCTTCGAGTTAGGTTTTCCAAAAAGTACAAAACCGTTCATACTCAGTGTACTGACGTTATGAAAAGGGATTCGCTGTCATTTTTGAGATTCTGGAATAGCTTTCATGTTTATTTCGTTTATGAAAAATTTCCTTGAATTTAAAACATTAAGAAAGAAGAAGATCAGTTGCCGAGTATGGGAGATGCTTCGACTGATGCGCTTCTTAATTAAGTTTGACTGCTGGCGTTAGCTGACTCGAAGTGCGGGAAATTAACGCGCGGGAGCAAGTCACTTGCTTCTGAGTGGCGCGAGTTTTAAACCAATGCAACGCGAATATTTCAACACTCAAGTGAAAACCTCTTTAAAAAAACCGGTGAAAATATCAAATCTCAATTCAATTTTTTTTCAAATAAAAATAATGTCTTGAACATCTGTACTCTTTGTTTTTTTGTTTGCTGTTGTCTTTTTTTTTTAATTGACGCAGTGTTATACAGCAAAGGAACTGTTTGAATCCTTTTCTGTTGACTCCAGTGGATTGAATCTGGATAAATTTGAAAAAGTCTGCCCAGCGATAGTGCAGCAAATTGAAAGTAAAGCTTGTTTGGATGAGAGTGAGGAACACGAAGAAGATAAAACGGAAAATACTGCCCGGGGTAAGGCGTGAATTTGTCAGTTGTGTAATTTGTCTTCGTAGGTTCAGTTGTATATAGCCCAATTAAATTTGTTCACAGTGCTGAACGAATTTGAATTAAACGTTTTTTAATATACCCAAAGCTAACAATATCATGGGTCATCATGTAAGCGCAAATTAACCAAGTTTTTAGACTTTACTCCCGACTATACTGATAAGTGATCAAATGAAAGAAGATAGACCAGAAATCTGCAAACTTGTAATTTTTTGGCTTGCCTGCAAGATCCATACAAACTGGGTCATCTGGGCCATATGTTGGTATTTCAAAGTCTGTATTTTAGCCATTTCAGTTTCTTTCAAACTTGACGCTGGCAAGGTCACTAATAAATATTTCAGTGCTATTAAGATTTTCTTTAACTGTTTTTCAAACAAACAAATAATTACCGTACGTGTCAGCCTTAAGCTTCCTCTCACGATTTTGGAATGATGTTTGACGAATTGACGAATTGCTAAATTTATTTACCAATTCATTTGGACCACTTCCTTGTTAGCGGCTCATTGTACATGCATCTTTTTCAGCATGGGGATTCGGGTTCTTGTCTGCGGCAATCATCAGCTTAGCATCTCTACTTGGAGCTTTTGTTGTCCCATTCATGAACCAATCAATTTACAAAATTCTGCTGTTGTTTATGGTGTCGCTTGCTGTTGGTGTACTGAGTGGGAATGGATTCTTTCATCTTATTCCGCACGTGAGTATTAAAAAATACCTGTCAGCAGTAATGAAATGAACTAATTTATGACAGTAACATTTTTTTCATATACATACATTGTTGGCTTTATCATTTATACATGCATAACTAATACTTATGTTAGAGCTGCGATAATTTCGTGGTGCTGTTTTGGTTTAGTTGACAGCTTTGCTTTTTATTTAACAGACCTTTCATTTACATGGCCTTGAAAATTTGTGGAAAAGTTTGGTAATTGTCGGTGGGATCTATTTGTTTTTTCTCCTCGAATATGTCATGAAAATGATCGTCAGATTCAAAGAGAAGTCTGCATCGGAAAAAAAGGAAGGATTGGTAAGTAAATTATGTATTAACTTTACTGCAATGAATATAGAGCTGTGACACTCTTTTAGGAACGGGAACACGAAGACAATTATTGAAGGGATTGCAATGTGAAATAATGACATTGAGCTTGACATGTTATTTGGAAAACGCAGGATCTCTCGACTGCTATTTTTATCATCATCATCATCATCATCATCATTATCACCTTCACTACAATCATCACCATTTTATTTATCTGTGACACAATAAAATCACAGTGTACAATAACAAAAACTGTGATAGGACGAGGATACCTCCAAAAATCCATCACGCTGATAGAGGAGGCCACCTTAGTAGTTTTAAACGTACACTGAAAATGTGAATTGTGGCGATAACTACGCCCTAGTTTGTAACATATCGCTTCTCTTTCCCAAATATTATTTGGCAGCGTTCAAAGCCAGTGACTTTTTGCATGTAATCTGTGCATGTAAAGTGATTGATTTGTGAGTTTGAAGCTGTCGCCGAGAGGTTTCTCTCGGCTACTGTAGATGAGTGACTATCTTCAAGGTTGCTTGTTTACTTGTCTGTTCTATATACATTTTTAGTAATTGGAACTTTAACGAAATGACAATCCTTTAAGAATGAGATGTGTGCTGTCTTTCCCTAAGGAGGCAAAAGCTCTCAAGGCTGAAGTCCCTGGTACAGCCATCGCCGAAGTTCAGCTCCAACTTCATAACCAGGATCATCATTTCTCGAATCGTAATATGGGAGTGAGTACTGACTTCGCCGATTTCCAGAATGGGTCAGTGGAGAAAAGGGGGCACAATGAACAGCAAGAGGTACAAAGCGAGTTACAAGTACACTATTGAACTGATATACGTTATTGAACTAGCGTGAGGTCCATATTGGAGAAATATTATATTGGTCAAGTTCTGTTTTTTGTAGGGAGAGGTCCATAAACGAAAAAACGATACCAAAACAAGAAAAGGAAAACAAGGCCAAGATTCCCCAATACGGACCGAACAAGCTAGCTCAATAAAGTGTTTATCATAATGGCTCTTTGGAATTTGGTGATAAATTGATGTGTCTCTGCAACCTATTCTGGGTAGATGCGCGCGGGAAAAAGAGCATCTATTTACGTTTCTCGCGTCGCTTTTATGAACATTTATTTGAAATATTCCTCCAAGTAAGAGGGTAAAAAGATTACTACCCAACTACAACAAAAAAAATGTTTATTTCGTGCAATGAATTGAAAAAACATTTCGCCGAAATTAATTTGTGAGGAGTCCATCTAAGTGGTCCGTAATGCAAAATTTGGACCGCAGTGAGAACCAATTAAAATTCTCCTTTTCATCGCCACCAGTTCAGCCATACAATAAAACCACTTACAACATTTGAATGCTCGCTTAAACCAAAATGAATTAGACGAAGTCCCTGACAATTGGCCTGTGGAGAATCGAGGGGTAACACTCTAAATGGCGCGATCACCCAACGGGTGCTCCGATGAGAGTTCAATCCTATTAGTTCTGGCTTTGCAAACATGGTTATAATATCGACTAAATTTGTCTATAACCTCACTCTAATGCCATTATTGTGGCTCAGGTAAGTATTGTTGAATACCAGCTGATTTCATAGTTTTTATTATGTTTTCGCACTATTCCCCAGAGGGGGAGAAGGACTTAATAATTAAATTCCTGATTGAATGACGTTGGAAAAAGTATCAACTTTAAATCGGCGCGACCTCATGGACCTCAATGCGAGAAGACTGAATTAGAGTCTTCGTCATTGAAAAGGAAGTTTTTTCCTCGTATCTAGAGATTGCATGTCATAGTTGATCTTGTTAGAGCCAAATAATGAATGTTTACAGTCTCCAAGAATGCAAAGAAGAAGATAATTTTGTCAAAAGTTTCCAAGAAAACATCTGAGGACATTTCCACATGGCTAACTTGGGTGGCTGCATGATTACGCCATCTTCAAGTGGATTTCCCCACCAGGCTGGGGTTTCTTTTTGCAAAAGAAAGACGGAAGAAGCAAATTTAATCTTCTCTGCATTGTTTAAATGTAGGTTATTGTGAACACTGGTGGAAAGAAAAAAGTGGCGCCTGTTGCTTGGATGATAATCATCGGTGACGCCCTTCATAACTTTATTGACGGCTTGGCCATTGGAGCATCATATTCCAGTTCAACAATTAATGGTGTCAGCACCTCATTGGCGATATTCTGTGAAGAGTTACCACACGAACTTGGTAAAATATCATTACTTGATATACGCTAAGCATTTGGTGTATTTAACAGCGCCATTCCACCTTGCAGCAAGAAATGCTTCGAGAGTCCCATTACTAAAATGTATCAATTGGCTCAAACTAAACAGCCGCGAAAAAAATTCATTTTCATGTCTTGAATAAATATTTACGTAGGTTGAATCAATGCAAGAGCTAGTGCTACATTCGAAATGAATGCTAATAACTATGGGAACACTAAGATTATTTGTCAAAGAAGCCACACACTCGGTATGACAGTTTTCTAGAAGAGTTTCATCGACGGCAGCTTTGTTTGGAACTTCTTGTTATTATTTGAAGCTCCTCGTAATTATTTTCGATTGTTTCCCAGGTGATTTTGCGATTCTTCTCAATGCTGGCATGTCGTACAAAATGGCAATGGCATTCAACTTTCTCTCGGCATGTTCCTGTTTTTTGGGGCTGGTCATTGGTTTGGTACTGGGTACTAAAACATCGGCCGTCGAATGGATCTATCCCCTTGCTGGAGGAATGTTTGTGTACATTTCATTAGTGGACATGGTGAGTTAATAACATTGCGTCTTCTTCTGTTATATGCAAACACAGTACCATTATGCTTGTAAAACAATGCAAAAGAAACAAGATACTTCTGAATTCATATCCAAATTTATATTATCCAACTTGAAATAGAGAAATGACTTGGCGTGACTATGTTGCCCTTCCCCCCAGCTATAAACACTTGTACAAAGCTAGAGAGACATATTCTTTGTAATATTTATTATCGCAAACATTATCTACTATCTATCATTAAGAATATTACCAGTTGTAACATCTCTCTTTTTTTGAACTGCTTTTGTAATTTGTTGCAATATTGTATTATGTTTGTATACAAAAAAATAAAATATGTGGACCAATTAAGAAGAAAAAAAAAACATTGCGAGCTACAGAACAAAAATAATACCCTATTAAAATTACAGATTTATTAGCGCTAATTGTAACCTGAAAATCACAGTAATTTAGTTTTAGCCTAATAACAAGTATAACTTGTAAGACACACATGTACGCACTGCGGACCTACGTTTTAGCAACAGGCAGGAGTCAATTGTGACGCAAGATTGCATCAAAATGACAACATATATTTAAAACAACTCAGTCATTTAATATTTTAGATTTCAGATTTGTTTTTAAAAAAAATATTGAGAAATCATTTAAGATTAGTTTAGAAAATGAAACATGTTATAAAAGACAAAGCATTAAAGATTCTTAACGTTCTTTTTATTAATTGAATCCACGAGTAGAACAGCAACATTAGAGCGAGAACAGATCTAAAGGCCTGTGAAGAAAGATTGCCACAGAAACATTCACCTAATCAAAACAGGAAACGCTAACACCACTTTTTATCCAAAATTTAAAACTTCTGGATAAAATGTTATTTTCTCGCACACTGTGTGCAAGTGTAAGTTCGCCTCACTGTCAGGTGATCAGTTTGGCGTAATTCACACTAGAGACATAACCACACAACAACGTAAACATAACGTCATGAGAAGGATGTCACGTCGTTACGTTTGCAGTGTGAACATCCTCACATAATGACCTAATAGCAACATAACAGCGTTAACACAACGGCATTAGGAAAAAAACTGATCTTTCCCTTATGTCCTTATGTCGTCATGCCACTAGTGTGAATAAGGCCATGGCTATGTTGTTTGAAATGTCAGTTCCCCAGCCGATTTCTTGATGGCAGGGAAACCCCTGGGATTTATCCCTGGATATTCACCGTCAAAAGGGAGGCGTGGTGGCCTCATGGTTAGTGCGCTCGTCTCCGGATCCAGCGGTCCGGGTTCGATCCCTAGCCGGGGACATCGTGTTGTGTTCTTGGGCAAGACACTATACTCTCAGAGTGCCTCTCTCCACCCAGGTGTATAAATGGGTACCGGCGAACTTAATGCTGGGGGTAACCCTGCGATGGACTAGCATCCCATCCAGGGGGGAGTAGAAATACTCCTACTCGCTTCATGCTACAGAAACCGGGATAAGCTCCGGCCTGATGGGCCACTTGGCTCGTATGCAGACTTTACCATTCACCGTCAAAAGCCTAACCCTAAGCCAGAATCTGGCTATGTTCCTTGGGTTGCACTCACTGGCTCGTTATATTAAATTTGGTTTGATTGCTTTAAAATTGTCTCTCACAAACCACCATCCTCTCCGCTGAAGGTGTAAATAAGGGTCTCAAACCACACCCCGAATAGTGTTTTCATTGTGTGTAAATTTGGATGTGTCTGCTAGCGCTGGCTGGCAAATTTTTACAAGGGCGTTTGTTTGGAAGCAGAAGTTGACACAATTTTGCTGGGAGAAAGAAACAGATAGAAACCTGCCAGCAACTCGACACATTGTTGGTCATGGTCTTAAAAATGCTTTTTTTTAGGTTACTTCGTAGGCATGATAGCCTCAAATGTCAATCATCTCCCGTCCTCGGCCTAAGTCGAGGGCGGAAGGCGACTGACATTTCAGGCTATGGGCATGATAGTCCCAAATGAATTCTGTAAAATTCGTTCGCTGAATGTGCGGCTGTGAGCGCTTTTTATTAAAATCAGCTGTATGTTGTCTATATGCTTATAACGTTGTGTTTTAATTGACAGCTGCAAGAAGCTACTGAGATGTCCGCTAAACTTGGGCAAAATTCACTTGGAAAGAACCTCAAGATGTTTGCCCTTCAGAATTTTGCCACCCTGTTTGGCTTTGTCATTATGTTCATACTGGCTGTGTATGAGGAGCAAATTTCTTTGGAGTAGAATCATCTACTAGCCTGATGATACTAGATGACACTAGATGATGTCATAAAAATTTAGACATTTTTAAAAGAATGTTTCTCATAGTTAGTTGGTTGTTAACAAATTTTCGAGAAACTTTCCAGTCTCCATAAGCACCTTAGATTTTAGAATACGACTCGTGCGGCATTAAAAGAAACCATCTATAACTTTGAGGCTAACCAACCCTAACATCGCTTTTGCTTTCAATCATTGGCTGAACATTCCAGGTCATCTTTCTTCTGACTGGAAAGATCGATAGCAAACCGAATAGCTTGTTCATTGGTATATATTACGTTGGGCCCGGGGTTTAAACCTCAGTGTAATGCTCATTATTTTTATTTCATAGCGGAGATTTTAAATCATGCGTTTAGTCGAATTATCGTTTGACGCCTAATCAAAATAGCTGTCGACAGTTGTCCATATTGTACGCGCATGATGTAGGTCTGTTTATCATTTAAGCGTAGCTGATGTTTTTCATGAAGGTGTACATGGGCGAGCTAGGATCCCATGCAGTGATTAGTTAGGTTTGCGTTGATTTCTCAGCTATCCGTTAAAATGTCAATCCATTTCTAAGCTATCAGTTAAGCCCCATCCAGACCCTTTATCATTGCTGGAAAAAAGTACTAATTTCCAAACAGCATAGTCTGAGATATCTTATGTATTCCTCCATCCATTACTGATAACTGAGTATTGGTCTAGACCTTATCTGTCAACCCAGAAATTTTGCGTTTTGTATCTGTGATAGCTGAGATTTGTCAAATTTTAACTTATAGCCGGGAAAATCTAAGCAAAAAAATCTAATTGAAAAGTGACGTTTAATTCAACACCGCCCGTCCCCTACCCGGTCCCCCCTCCCAATCTAGATCCAAGGTTTATATTTGTAAAATAAAATTTGGGGACGTTTGAAAATTATTTAGTCAACCAGCGATTAGCTTATCCTTTTCTCCTGCCTGCCGAAATTTGCAGTAGGAAGAAAAGAGGGCCTGATTACAAGTTAAAAGTAATAATTTTTTTTACCTCTATAAGAGTTTGGACTATTACGTGCCTGTTTTCTCCTTACGTATATCTATCTATCTATCTATCTATCTATCTATCTATCTATCTGTCTGTCCGTCCGTCCGTCCGTCTATCTATCTATCTATCTATCTATCTATCTATCTATCTATCTATCTATCTATCTATCTATCTATCTATCTATCTATATATATATATATATATATATATATATATATATATATATATATATACCCCATTAATCGTTAAGGTAGGACATTAATGGCCCTGATCTAAAAAGTCCTTTGTTCATGTTTCTATCGAAAGCATTTTGATTCAGATAATTCTATCGTTTCGGCCAATGCAGCTCATACAAAAAAAAACTTAGAAACTTTCAATAATTGACTCGAGTAAGGTAAAGGAGAAGATGTTCGAAGAACAAATTGTATAGAAAAGACAGCGGTCATTTGAAAAAAAAAAAAGAGAAAGAACTCTGTAGAAATCGTATTTAGGAATTTTCACCACAATTAGTCTCTTTTTATCACTATTATGAGATTAAAGAGGTTGCCACTTGAGTGTCGAAAAGTGATTAATTTTGCATCACGGCTACGTTGCACGATTGGCTTACAATAAATTCGTGCCTTTTTTCATCCAATCAGAAATAAAACCAAAACCAATTGCGACACGCTCGCACTCGTTTTCCCGCGTTTTTGCGTCAGCTACATGTAATTACTTCGAGTTTTGATTAATTCACTGGATTGTCTGCGTCCTTTGTGACCGAACTGTGTGGCAATTTGGTTTTTGTTTTGCGACACTCAATTGGAAAGCGCTCTAATCTTTCCATAGTAATTTCTTATTTTTGCATATCAGAGTAATTAGTTTTTCTTATTTAGCTTGTCCCTATTGCCAGTATTATAATCAGTTTTAGTAGTAGAGCGGTTTTCAATTGAGTGTTGTAAAACCAAACCCATTACTTACCAATTAGACTACTCAGCCAATCTCAAACCGTAGTAAAACGAAAACCAAAGTAACTGCTTGATTATTCTCGACACTCAATTGAAAACCAGTCTATTTCTTATGTAATCTAATTTTTAATGAGAATGCCTCTGGTTTATCAGCTGTGCTGATTTGACATGTGATAACCCTCAATAAAAAAGGTTATTTGTATGTTTGTTAGTTTGTTGTTCTACCGCCAGCAAAACGGAAATGAAATTTCATGTTTAATAGCTATGCGTCCCTCGATTCCAGATTGCGCTCGCTGTCAACTGAGAGGAAGTCATCAGATCAAACAGTTTGATGAATTTTTTTTCTTGCCGTTTATTTGCTCCACTATCCCCAATCTGTGTCCTTGTTTACCTTTTCTCTAATCTTTTGCGACCGGGTGCACACAAGAACATGATAGACAGTTCTTGAACTGATGACGAATGTATAGTTAGAACAAGTACACCCAAGTACGTTTTCTACTTGCGTCTACTTGCGACTCTCAATTTGGCCAGGGCTTTACATAGTGTCTTACTAGCTAAGTTCTCGGTCTGTACTGTAGGGTAAGGACTGAGGGTTTGCGCTTCGTCTTATATATTCATTTTATACTAGACATCTCGAATACACGTCCCCAGTGTGGGGTGCTTTGCCGAAGTACCTTGCAGAAGAGTTGCAGTCGGTACAAAACAGGTGCCTAGCTATCATCGGGATGCCAAGAACATTCCTTCCAACGATAGAGCAAAGATGCAAAGTCACGACAAAGCATGAATTAGAAAGAATTGTGAATGATGTAAACCAACCAAATCAAATATTTCTCACGAAGCCAAATACCAGCCACGGCTATAACTTCAAAAGATCCAAATCAGGTTCAGTAGCAACACCAAAGTCAGGAGCGCAAAGACATACTAACTTGTTTTTAGCAAGAGCTGCAAGATTCCTCCATTTATGACCCGTTTTTTTCTACCTTACCAGTAATTTTACTTAATAGTAATTCACTATATATGTATTCATCTTTAAATTATGTAAATCAATTGCATACGTTTCTTTTAAAGATGGATAAATAAATATTATTATTATTATTATTATTACTATTATTTAGACCCTAGCGAACTAATGGGTGATCTGGAATAAATATTCTTTGGTCTCATTGTTACACGAAATTTTCGCAACGACTTAATTTCGCGAGTTTGGTCACATTCATTTTAAATTTATATATTAATGTATTTCGTATGTTCTTTGTTAATAAGCCATTCTTTGTCGTGATATTAAAATTTCTGCAAGGTCGCAAACGCGCAAATATTTAATGTTACTTAACTTCCAAGCTAATTTTTCACTGTAATAGAACAGGGTCTAAGGTCGGGGGTGGGGTTGCGGCTTGGTGCATATTTAACACGACGTCGATCTAATTGCGCGCATCCTTCAAACTATGCAGCGCAGAAGCTTTTTTCTTTCCATAAGTTTTAACCACTATATCTCATTAAACCTATTAACCACGCCAAGGCTGTATTTGGAAAATATCAAACCCAGGTCTCAACAATGCAATCGAACGTAATAGAATAAATGAATAAATAAATAAAATCTTAAAAGTTGTTGTCACTGACTTAAAAATCTTGACATTCATTTCACCACTGAAGAAGGTTATAGTATTTTAGCCGAAACGTCTATTTTAAGATTTTAAAGTCAGTGACAACAACTCTTAAGATTTTATTACTATGTTTGAATAACCAGTCGATGCAAACACTGAGACCTCCTTGGAAATTTATTTCTGAATTTCTTTTACAAATATTTAGTTGTAGTAACTGTCCAGGTAATGAATCATGAAAGCATAGTTAATCAACAAAATTGATCATCATACATTATCATGTCAACATCTCGCGCTTTTTTTACACATAAGTTAGAAATTTCTTAGGGTAAAAACAATGCTTAGAAAAAGCCGCACCAGATAATGACTGAAACTCAAATTCTCCCAAACAAAATAATAACACAATTGCATTTTTTTCTGTTGGCACTGACGATGTGCAGAGCTAGTTTTAAATAACAGCTACCTGCCCAGCGAACTCATTATATCTAACGGAGCTCTTCCTAAAAGCATTCGTGTGATCTGTCTGTTTATATTCTTTGGTGTTTTATTTTTCTCCCCAGCCTTCAATTGAAAACAAAATCGTCATGACATCAGCTAAGTTGCTTTACCAGGTTTTAGCTTTGCTTTCGTTTTCTGTGTTTATTCAGTCGACAGAGTGCGACCCCCTGTCTCATAATGTCAGAGGCGTAAATTTGTCTGCGCCGGAAACATTTGCCCAGATGTGTTTTTGACGAATTTGGCTCAAACAATTCCATGAACCCACAACAATTTAATCTGCTGCTCAGGGAACTTAACGTCGGCTCATCTTCAAAGGAACAGGCCAGCGAGAATGGCAAGACAAAGGTAAAAGCAACTTTTAATATGCCTTTTATTTTATAACTTATTTCCAACTGTGTAGTTTTCTTATTTGTTATCAGTATTCTTGCCGTGATTTTTATATCATTATGATACAGACTTCTTATTGTCATTTATTTCGTTTATGTGTTATATACGCCACAGGTTTGCAGGCAATTTCTTTTCACAACTCATTTGGAATAGCTCTACCTGTTAGGAAACGTCTGCACCTTACTTTTATAACTTTTCCACGAGTTCCTTGCAAGTACTACAGTGCTGTAGTCTTCGAGCAGACGTCGCACTTAAGAAAAAAGCAAAGCTACTGTGCTGTCGGCTGTAAGAACCATTTCAGCACTTAACGTGGTAAACTGCTTTGAGTTAGGATTTTAACCCAGTAAGATCATGCAAACAGAACAATTTTCACTACCTTTGTAGCCTTGCTGATTATTAAACGGTGGTTCAAGAAAAAGAAGAAAAAGAAGGATTGTTTTTTTAGTTGGAACTGTCCGAGCTCCCAGGCATATGTAAAGCAGAACAAAGTCCTTTCGTATGCTTCACAACTGATTGAACAAACCAAGGGCACCTAAGGGTGGTTTTCTCTTATAGTAAATGCTTTTGAACGCTATTTTAGCATATCTAGAACGCTTTTAAGGCTCTGTAGGTTGATTTTTAGCCTGCACTGTAAAATGTTTTATCTGTTCGGGAAACTTGAGCCGTCTTGAATTAATTAGGCTTGTTTGGTCAATTTTCCGAACACATTAAAAAAACTGTCGCCTTTCCGAATCTATATCAATCTAAAAACGACAGGCAGTAAGTGATCATATCTCGAACGGTTCAAGGTGACAATTCACAAAAATTGGAGGAGATCAATGACCTTCCGAACTGATAATTTACCGAAACGATGCGATGGGTGCCTGTCCAAACTCATTTTGTTCTTAGAAATTGGATGTTCAATACATCGTGCAAAGCCTCGCGTATGGAGTAAAGCTTAGTGGTTTCGGGCCCAAAGACGAGACTCTAGGATTCGCGACTTTTCCTTAACCATACCAATTGAGATTCGGTAGTCACGAACGACCTAGACCACTAAGGAAGTATTTATGTTAACTATAATTTCCAGAAGGGAATTCTAGAATCGGACATTTTGATTGGTCAAAAAGTTCGGCTTATATAAACAATAGCCTCCATTTGGCGCGAAAATATGCTCGGATATGTCTCCGCTGACAAATAGTTTTCGCAACACGCAGGATTTCACTCTCCACTTTTTAATTTTCCGATCATTAATATTTATCTGTACATTTGGCTGGGTAGACGCGGTTCGCGGGAAAAAATATAGACAAATGTATGGGAAATTAAAAATTAATTGAACGCCGTCTAGCCCAGGTACGTCCTTCAAATCTGGTGAATACAATCTCCTACCTAGTTTGGTTCAGTTTCTATTCATAAGTTGCGCAATATTAAAAAATGTTATTGCCATCCGATTCCCATACAAACACTGTCGATTTCTGACCGCTTTGCCTACCCGCAAGATGGCGTCAAAAACCGTGATTAGGCCTATTGTATCTGCATGTGGTTCCTTCATGTGGTTGTTTAAGCCCGTTATTTTGAAATTCTTGATATTCGAATTCTCCGCTGAAAATTATACCAAATTCGCCTAGGTAAATGTTGATCAAAGTACACTTTGCCTTCGGGGAATAATTATAATTGCTAAATGCATATGTACGCTGAATAATTTTTTTAATAATAAGATAAAGAAATCTCTTGTGAGATATCATTTGCTGATTTATGGGCCGTAAATGATCACGCATTGGACATTTTAAAATATTACTCTTCTCTGAGTGGTCTGCTGTACCTTGTTATTTAATCTCGCTGAAATTCGAAACCGCCAAAACACAAAGACCACAATGAACTCTTTTGATTCACATTTGTTTTTGCGGGTTGGGGAATGAACACAATTAACGTTGAGCGAGAGTTCAAATTTGTATTCAGTGGTATCCAAAGACAACAAACCAGTGCAAAGGAGCTATTCCTTCAATATATTCTGCGCCGGCGCAAAATGAGAGGTCGACAGCGACCAACGCTAGTTACATTACAAGTTAGTTACGTTACAAGTTCCTGTCACTTCACAATTCCTACCTGCACTAGAAATGTGTCATGCAAAAAGTGTTCTTATTCTCCCGAGCTTGGTCGGACGGATTATACTTTGCGTTTCAAGGGCGCTGTCAACCTCCTCTTCATAGTCAATGTCACTGTCACTGTCACTCACACTCAAGCTGTCTGGTTGTTCGTTGTCAGGAGACTCTGGTGGTAAACTGGCATCCTCATTTGAATTAGGCGGCTCATTACTTTCGCTTGGAATTCTTTCTACGCCTGGTTTCCAGACCATTTCAGTTTCATATAAGTTCTGCCCTGTCCATTGTATTATCTTGTCTTACATTTCGTTACCTGACATTTCGTTACCTTAACATGTATCTTAGCCCACGTCCTCACTTCAGCTTTCTCTTTTCTGGTCAACTCCCGTGAGGTTGGCTTTGGAATTTTGATGCGAGGTGAAACCGCATGTGATGTTTGCAATATGAATTCGGATGTTTGTAGTACGTTGCTGCCCACTTAGAGATCATTTTCACCGATTCAGTAGTATACATGACCCCACAAGCTTTGTAGCTTTAATTCTTATCGTGTTAAATTAAAGGTTTTATGTTGTGTTGTGTTGTGTTGTGTTGTGTTCTGTTCTGTTCTGTTGTGTTGTGTTCTGTTGTGTTCTGTTCTGTTCTGTTCTGTTATGTTCCTTTCCGTTCCGTTCCGTTCCTTTCCGTTCCGTTCCGTTCTGTTCTGTTCTGCTCTGTCATGTTCTGTTCTGCTCTGTTTTGTTCTGTTCTGTTCTGTTCTGTTCTGTTCTGTTCTGTTCTGTTCTGTTCTGTTCTGTTCTGTTCTGTTCTGTTCTGTTCTGTTATGTTCCGTTCCGTTCCGTTCCGTTCCTTTCCGTTCCTTTCCGTTCCGTTCCGTTCCGTTCTGTTCTGCTCTGTCATGTTCTGTTCTGCTCTGTTTTGTTCTGTTCTGTTCTGTTCTGTTCTGTTCTGTTCTGTTCTGTTCTGTTCTGTCCTGTTCTGTTCTGTTCTGCTCAGTTCTGTTATGTTATGTTACGTTACGTTACGTTACGTTAGGTTATGTTATCCTATGTTTTTCTTCAACTGATGTGCCAAACATCATAATTCGTACAATGTAAATGTGTCCCTCTTAAAATGTGTTGCAGTATGCTTACTGTAAATGTGAAGAGGCAAGATAGAGTTCCCCCATGTTTAAACTCATCTTGTAACCGGGAAATAGTGACAAGTCCTGCACATGCTGCATCTGGATAGAAATGCTCAAACTTGACACGAACAAGTTGCTTGAACAACTTTCTGACATTTTTCGACCCCAGGAAATAAGTGATGTTTTAAATGCTCATATGAAGTCAAATATTTATCACATTCCCATTTTGGACATTTTTTCCATCCCCAGTGACCAAATCACAAATCCCATTTTCCCAGGACAAAAACAGGCCAATCCGAGTTACCATTTTTGAGATCCATGCTTATTTATTAAATTGCGTAACTACCCAAGAACTGCTTGCATATTCATACATCACGCTTTGATGCATAAAATAGAACGTTTTCACAGTGGTCATGTTAGTGTACCCATACAATAATTAAAAATGTTTCCACGAAAAAAGAACTCGGGAACACCAACATGACCGCCGTGACGTTATGTCATATGAATTGATTTTATTGCAGTGCCAAAGAACTGTTTGAAGCCTTTTCTGTTGACTCCAGTGGATTAAATCTGGATAAATTTGAAAAAGTCTGTCCAGCGATAGTACAGCAAATTGAAAGTAAAGCTTGTTTGGATGAAAGCGAAGACACGAAAGAAGATGCAAAGCAGAGCAAAACTCGAGGTACCACAATCAGTAATAAGTAGTTTGCATACAATGAATCGTTGACGTACTTTGACTTCAACGTGTAAAAACATAGATAGACTAACTTCGAGTGCGTTCCTTTGGGATCAACTAGATTGGGATCAGTGATCCAATATCACTCGGATCGTGCCTCTTCAAAGGAACCGATGAATCTACTCTGCTCACGGATTCGTCTGCACCCTTAATGAACCATGATACGAGTGATCTTGGATCATTGATCCTGACTCGGATAATCCCCAAAGGAACGCAGATGACTCGGAAACTCCCTCAATTACTGAGGGCAACTCGCTAAGAATTTGCAGAATATACAGGAGGGAGAACTTGATGGGCCAGAAACTGGGATAAGCCCTAATGGTTAGGACCCTCATGCCCCGATGTTGATTGTTTTATCCTCTACCGTAGGGTTCAGAATGTTTATTATACAATTCTTTTCAGCATAGGGATTTGGGTTCTTGTCAGTAACTATCATCAGCTGTGCATCTCTACTTGGAGCCTTTGTTGTCCCATTCATGAACCAATCACTTTACAAGATTCTTCTGTTGTTTATGCTGTCGCTTACTGTTGGTGTACTGAGTGGTAAAAACTTCCACACGTAAGTGTTTTCTGGACATCTCGTGAATGGTCTTTCTACAGGTTAAAAGGACCCTAGTCAGCCTTCGCCATTTTCGATGCCATCGACACTATTGATATTGGAACGTGAAGGGAAATCTTATTGCCTTAATGTAAGTTGTGTTCCTGAAAGTATGTTTAATTATCCTTAGTAGTTTCACAGTGATTTCCTTCGTTCCAACACCCGCCCAATAAGATATAATAGCCAAAGTCTCCATGTAAACATAAGCAAGAGTGTGACTGACTAGGGCCGGACGGTGCCTACTTTTATTGGTGCGCACACGTTCTGCTGCATCACGCAAGGCATGGTTTAAGTGCCACGCGCGCGCTGGGTTGACATTGGCGCAATCAACTACGCTACCAAGTACACGACTGAAATGAAAGAAACATTTTCCTACTGTGACCAAATCAAGTTTAATGAACCTGTACTTAAACCAGGAACACCAGAATAGAAACATATCGCTAACCACTAACTTTTATCGTCTTCCAGCTGGAAAACTAGGTCGAAAATTATACTGAAATCTAAATGTAAACATGTACCTGCAGATGGCGTAGTGCGCACGCAAAACAAGTGCGAGATACGCAAATGTTTTACTTACTGGATAGGAAAAAAAATGTAACGGGCACCGTAAAAGTTTTCAGAAAAGATCAATAACTTTAAAAAAACGCGTGGTTACCACTACATTTTATGTTATGAAATGGAAGTGGCAAGCCTATTCAACTCGTGATTAGTTTCTGGTTGTAAGCAAAAGGATTTAGACTGTATTAGCTGAACCAGAGGAAGGCTGTCAGAGACACTAAAAGCGCTGTTGCCACGATTTAAAAACATACCAAAAATGGTTTTTATGTTTACCATGTAGTTTTCAGATCTTTATAAATGTGTTTGTTTTTCTGTATGTAAAGGCGAATTCTAAGGAAAGCTGTGAAGAAATATCCTTTCCTTTTTTTTCAGACAAATGCTTTTGTCAGCATTTTTGTTGAGATTCAAGGCTAATTATCTCGAAAAAATGTGTGGCTACCCAATTTTTCTTTGTGGATTCTAATAGCCCTTGCAAAGATCTACTTTTTCCGCGTGGTCCTAACCTGCTACAAAAACCTTTGTATTTAGTAGGCACCGTCCTTAAGATATATCTTATTACCGTGTTCAGATCCGCGATTAGCTAGTTAAATAAAGGCAGTGTGTTCTACGATATCAACGGTGTCGCACGCGTTCTAATCAAAGGCCTAGTATGGCCGGATTTATGACCAAATTCAGATAGGCAAATACGTAATCATACCTTTTTAGTACGTTTCGGCGTCATACCAGCCTTCTTTGGCCGCGTCGCGGCTACTTTAACTCAACTACGTCTCACAACAATGAAAATATAAACCATGGCAGACGTGGCTCGACCAAATCTGGCTGATCTGTCACCGAGGCATGCTTCGGACGCATATCAGGCGAGTTTGGTCGAGACATGGTGCGTGTTTTGGCGAGACGTAGTCGAGTCAAAATACCCATGGTGAGATCAAATGAGCCTGACATGCTACCGAAGCGTACCAAAAAAGGTACGATTAGATATTTATCGTACTCAGATTTGGCCAAGTGACCATGATATCGAAGCCATATCGGTCAGTGACTTGACTGTCGCAGAATATCAGGAATTTAGACAAGGCTTCTGATTGGCTAATTGCGAATTTGGGTACGGTAATTGGTATAAATAGTGTTGCATTCGCATATTTTCACTCACGCAATCTGTACAGGATGAAAAAAAAATGAACTTATCATTTCCAAAATGCAAAATAAGCACAAACCTATTTTTTTTTTCAATACCGCTTATTGTGTAAATCATACACATAAGCATGCAACGTAACAGTGTTGTACAGTGTCTGTGTTACGTTGCAAATAAAAATTAAATTCTAGTGGGTCTGCTTTGGAAAAGACTATCCAGATTTCATTTTGTAGCAGGAGGTTGCAAAAGTTAACCTAGATAATGCTCCCTTGTTTGGCAGGCATATCAGATACGTGGTCTTGCTAATTTGTGGAAAAGTTTGGTCATTGTCGGTGGAATCTATTTGTTCTTTCTCTTGGAATATGTCATGAAAATGATCGTCAGGTTGAAAGAGAAGTCTGCATCGGAAAACAAAGAGACGGAGGTAAGTCGACAAATTCGCTCCTCGTTGACTGTAAGAAGATTTCCAAAGTATTTCGGTGACAGACTTATTTTTCAGTCGCAGCCTGCCAAAACAAGCAGCTGAACGCTCTATCTAGCTAGCTGATCATTTGATTTGCCTCATATCGAAAATTCCCACATCGGACTAAAACGAAACGATGTTTGTTTATGCAAAATTTGTTAATTTGTTAATTTGTTGGTTTTACTTTAAGAGACCTCTTAAGAGAAATATCGGACTCGGACAGCTCTTCCACTGCGAGTTGTTACGGCTCTTAAGAAGGTCAGAGTATTATCGTCGTTGTCACTTTCCACGGCATCGTCATGCCCACTGTCTGTGTCATACTGCACATCATCTTTTGGGACTTTGGGGGCTTCAGACACTTGAGGATGAGCGAAGGTGACTTCTTGCTCTTGCTCTTCTTGTTCGTCGACGATTGGTGGAACAGCTGGCTGATACTTTGCAGGAGGTTCAAGGTGGATCTTGTCCTTTGGGTAACATCTGCTGGACGATACATATTCAAAGGCGAAGTGCCAGCCTTGAACTTCCTTGTTTCTTTCCTCAAAGTTCTCTGTCGAACGCACTTGCCATGCTGAACTGCCCATTCTATTATGATCTGCTCTTGGGTAGAATTTAAGTTCCTTGTTTTGCCAAGATGCGAAAGTTTGGAAATGTCTGTCAGTGGAATTAAACTGTCTGGAATTGGATAGTACGATGTTGGGTGAGTGAAATAATAGGCTGCCCAGCTTGTTATCCTTTTGATGCTTTCGTAAACAGTGTTTCCCAGATTACAGGAGTAGTTAAGAGACGTGGGGCATTGATCCTGGAAATGACCAACAGCGTGCAGATTTTCCACTTGGGTTGTCAGACAAACATGAAGATCAACGTGGATGTCTTTGTTGATAGACTTCAATTTATCATCCAGCCGATTAAGTTGATTGTAGATCATTTGTACGGACTTAGGGGTTAAGGTTAGGATTGGATGTTCGAGGTCCCATTGATCTTGCGTGTTGATGGAGAACGCTTTTGGTTGATTTATGCCATCCTTCACCAATCTGCAGATCGTGACATCCAAGCTTTTACCGAGGCCACGTTTTATGCACTCCTCTTTGATTCCGCAAAAACTAGTCATTAATCTTAAGAGGGCACTTAAAATTTTGTGCGAATCTCTTATGCCAATTCTGACACGCTCCTTGAATCCAGCAAATTTGGAAGAGCCTGATTCTGGCTCAGCATGGTAAAATATAACTGATTCAACAACCGCGAGGACTTTGTCGGATTCAGCAGCCATGATCTTTACCAGTCTGAGTTACACCGAGTCCGCACATGTCGTTCATCAATGCTTAATCAGTCAAAAATCCTATTGAGACGGGTTCATTGGTTAATACGGTGATCAGGAAATCAACGGGTTTATTTAAACCTGTCAACATGTTTCTTTTGTCGCTACTCTCAGTCGGCTTGACTCAAGCGTTAATTTCACTAAAGTCACGGAAAAAATGTGATCACAATGCAGTGAAATTCAGTTACGAACTCAACTTTAGACATTCACGATTTATTTCTTATCTATTCACAATTCACGGCCAAGGAGTTTTGCATTTCACGCCTCACGGAATACATTTCAATCACGATTCACGGAACAGTTTTTTTTTTTTTTTTATCAAATCACGATTCACAGAGCACAAAAAAACCGGATCACGGTGTCACGAAAATACCCTTGCCCCCCCCCCCCCCCCCCCTCTATAAAATCAAGCCTTGTCCATTGAAGGTTTTTTTTTTTAACCAAAATCAGAACTATAACGACAAATTGGGGAGAAAGTCAAACTGAATACAAAATCCAGCACACACCTGACTAACCCGAGCGCCAGACGTTCCTTCTTTTGTCCTACCGCTCCCACTTTATCCTCGAAAAGCCTGATACTCAGGCTAACACGTGACACCTTAATGGATCATTCGGGAAACGAGGTCGCCGGGAATTTCGCCCCAAATTTTCCCACTTTTTTAATTTTACAATTCATTGGATGGAAATGTAGCGACAGCTCCTTAAGTTTACTGAAGGTTGCTGCTCGTTGCACTACACATTGGTTAAAACATAGTGCTTCTGATATAATGATATAGGTTACTACACATGTGCACTTATCTTCGGAAGTGTACCAGCTCTTCTAAGCATGTAATTCTTTTGTTTTTTAGCAGCTGTTATTGTTTTGAGGCTAGGGGCAATGTTTCTCTTGTTCCTCTTCCTCTCAGAGTATCAAGCCATTTGTGTGGGACCTTAGGAGAGCTTCGAAGAGCTGCTTCCCGACTCCTTTTCTTGGACTTTGGCCTTTTTTGTTTAACGGTGGCTGTGTAACCAATAAGATTACGAGCTTGCCAATAGTTTTCAATTAGATTATGCTAATGTTGATAGATTATAATCACCGAACTTTGCGCCTTGCCGTACTCATGTGGCATATGCTTAAGAAGTAATTGTTCTCTTTCTAAGGAGAAAACCGAGGGCAAGAGTGCATTACTTGGCTCAGGAATCGCTGAAGTGCAGCTCCAACTTCGCAATGGGAAACACGATCAACATTTATCTCTTCATAGTATGAGCGACATTCCGAATGTCTTCAATGGGTCAGTGGAAAAAAGAAGTTCAAATGAATGCTATGAGGTGCTTACAGTGTAAAACAATTCTTGTGCAACGTAATAAACAGTTCATTCCTGTTTTGTAGAAAACCTTAATTTTTATAAGAAAGCCGGGGGGGGGGGGGGGTGCGAGTTTAAGGTGGCTGGCAACAGTTTCCAGCCCTTTTCCAGAGCTATGTTTTAAAGGATCAATACTCTTTATCAAGTGGTGCTGCAATATTGGTATCGTATAAACGCCCAACCATTGGTAATCTTTGTAGCATAATAGAGTACCATGGCAACAATACAGGCTGTTAAGAATATCCTTAATTTTAGCTTTAAGTGCTTATAACTCAAAAATGAGCTGAGTGAACTCCATATGTTATTATCGAATTGTAATAAGCACGATGGGATGCAACGTTTTGCAAAGTTTAAATTAATTCTGTGGAGGGCGGTGCAGAGCCACCTTAAATTTGGGGATCACCGAGCTCATTTTTGAGTCATAAGCACTTAAAGCTAAAATTAAGGATGTTTTAAACAGGTTGTATTGTTACTATGGTACCCTGTTTAATAATTTTAATCAAATAATTTAATAATTTTCCATAGGTTTTTGATAGATTTTAAATTAATGTATATTTAAGAGGGCCACAAGTTTATTAGTTGTGTAACTATTAGGTGTTACCCTCGATGAATAAAGATTGATTGATTGATTGATTGATTGATTGATTGATTGAAAAAGGACGATCACTAGTTGTTTACCAATGACTGGGCAGTTCTGTGATACCATTATTGTAGGATCATGTGATAAATAGTAGTCAGTATTGATCCAGCAAAGTGTAAGTGATGGAAAGAGCTGGAAACTATTGTCAGCCACCTTAATTCAAATTTTTAAAACATACCCCAGGCCAAGAGATTAGGATAATCTCTTTCCCAGGCTGAGAGTCACTACAAGACGTGTCTGCATAAGAAAGCAAACAAGATCGAATCTTTATCGGCTCCTTGTATCGTATGCACAGGTTATTGTGAACACTGGCAGAAAGAGAAAAGTGCCGCCTGTTGCTTGGATGATAATCATTGGTGACGGCCTTCATAACTTTATTAACGGCTTAGCCATTGGTGCGTCATATTCCAGTTCAACTTATGTTGGCATCAGTACCTCAATGGCGATATTCTCCGAAGAGTTACCACACGAACTTGGTAAGAATCATTACTTGATGCAGTTTTCTCACTGTTATTTACAAATCAACCTGTTGGTGGTTGTCTCGGTATAGGGGTTTCAATCATATCTTTCTTACCTTTCTCACGCTTTCTACGTCAATCAAACTTCAAGGTTTCTTTGGATAAGTATATTTGTTTAATTTCAATTGTTTTCCAGGTGATTTTGCCATTCTCAATGCTGGCATGTCGTACAAAATGGCAATGGCATTCAACTTTCTCTCGGCATGTGCTTGTTATCTGGGGCTGATCACTGGCTTGATACTTGGCGCCAAAACATCGGCAGTCAGGTGGATCTATCCACTCGCTGGAGGAATGTTTGTGAACACTTCATTAGTTGACATGGTGAGTATATATTTCTTTAAGCATGGGGCTATCATTTATTAGTAGAAATCTACTAATCACCTCAGCACTAATGCAAAATGCTGTAATCTGATTGGCTGAGCTATCGCACACTATCAGCCATTAGTGTGCACTGGCTTGAGGTGGTCAACAAAATGGCAACGTTTTCCTGTTTCGCTAAAGCTTCAGATATGCCCAGGATTGAACGCTAATGAGATTTAAATTCCTCATGATAAGCGTTACAAAGTGTCCTCATTCACGTAAGGGCTAAACCACTCCCCTAATGTTTTATGAAGGCTATATTTGCTTGGTTTATATATTTCTGAACCAAGTTTGGCAGATGAGCTTTCTTTGTTCTCCAGTTTATTTTAATTTAGAAGTTGTGATAAAATGTCAAATCATGACGTCACCAAAACGTGCTATAATTTTTTGTAAAATCTGATGTAAAGATTATGTCATTGGAAAGACCTTGACTTGAGGAGTAAAATGCCGGAACTCGTTTTTTGCTATGATGATTATTTTTTGAGATATGGTAAATTACATATTTTTTTGCTGTCTCCCCCGGAATTTGCTTAACCATACTTTCCTTCTCAAGTCAGTCTCTCCGGTTTATTTTTTTCAGTTTTTTTCTAGGAAGGCTAATAATCTGGAAAAATAGAAAGCTTGTTGTTGTCAAAAATCGTATGGTTTTAGAAATTTAACTTTCGGCTTTGTTAGGATGGTATTAACAGTAAAAAAACGAGTGACGTCACAGGTTATGACGTAACAAAACTAGTTTTAACGCAATAACACTAGAGGGATAATTTTTTATTCCGATTTTCTTCTTTATTTTTGCTTTAGTCATCTGTCACATCACATGTGCAAAATCGCTGCATTTGCTGGAACAAAATTACGGCTCCAATTTGGGGATTTTTCTCAAGGGGGGGACCCCATATTTTGCAGAGTTATTTTTCATATTTAAAAATGCCATATTTCATTTAATGTTTGTGATATGGACAAAATATTTTTAGGTTTCAACTCCCCTTGATGTGCTCTTTCGAACACATTGTAAAAAATATGCATATTAAAAACTTCAAAAGTGGCAAAAAACATGACGTCATCACTGTGACGTAACAACTTTGACATTTACTGAAATTTTTCACGTAAATATAATTGGCAATAGGTCTCCTGCTCATCTGCCTAGTTTGCTGTGGAAAGGGTCAATACTTTTTAAGTAATGCGAAATAATGTGAAATACCCAAGAACTGACGAAAAATTTGGGGGGTGGTTTGGCCCCTACGTGATTGGTAAAAAGTCACCAAAACACACACAATTCTGTCAAATATGAAGTAATATGAAAATGTCAAATAACCGTGCCAAATATCAAGTACTTATTAAACAATACTTGCGTTCAATTCTGGACATAAGCGGAAGCTTTAAGAAACATTTAGAAGCAAATGGATAATCAAATTCCTGAGAAAACTAAAAGACAGACTTTCGCGATTTCTTGAATTAGACTGCATTGATACTGGCGCGTACACAACTGCAAATTTCAAATGGGAAGTTAGTCTAGGCGATCTTTCTAAATTGTGAATTTTAATCCTGAGACGATAAGTAATCTGAAACTGTTATTTGAGGCATATTTGTGAAGCTAATCATACGGTTTTTCTCGTTCAATTTGGAATTAATTTGCACGAGTGAGGTTTTCAGAAAGCTGGAAATGCGCGAGCCGCTTATGAATAATATAAACGTGACAAAATTCGCGTAGAGGATCTTTCTTGAAGCCATTTTTTGTTTGAAAAAAAATTTCAAAGTTTCCGCGCAAAATGTTCGTTATCATTTTACGTGATATCACTGACTTAGAAAATTTCCTATTGTCTTTCAGCTAATCGTAATCCAGAATTACGATGTGTTAGTTGCACTGGTGTTACACTTTTTGCACTGGTGTCACACTGCTCTCAGCCAATCAGAATCGAGTAATTTTTTTCATGTATATTATCAAAGTTAGAATTCTACAGAAAAACAATTACAATAGATCAGTCGCATGCGATTTCAGTGTGATAGCTGATTCGGCCTTCGACCTCATCAACTATCACCTCATAGCTAGAAAGTGCTAACTCATTGTTTATTATCTAATGTTGACCCGGGCCAGATATAGCGGAACATCATGGGGGAGGTCTTGTATATAACTCTTATCTGTATCTCTTGTGAATCATGTGCATATACAGAAAATACAAAACATTAAAAATGTTTTTACCGTTGTGCTTACTTAACAGCTGGAAGAAGCTTCCGAGATGTCCGCAAGAATTGCACAAGTCTCCATTTGGAAGAACCTCAAGACATTTGCCCGTCAAAATTTTGGAATGCTCTTTGGCTTTGTCATCATGTTTATTCTTGGTGTTTACAAAAAGCAAATTTCTGTGAATTAAATTCCTCTTGTTTTAACCAATAGATGGTTTTCCTGGTGGCGTCAGCAGGATTGAAAACTTGGCTTTAAGACCTACTAAGATGCATTTCTTACAAGCTAAATTATTTATCTTTCTTTACAAACTGTTAAATCAACTGAGCAATATAATATTACATGGGGTACTTTGTTGTGAAAATGGAGCTTTCTTCTATATTTCTCAGTCCTAGTTACTTGATTCAGAAGCTATTAAAAGACTGCTACAATTCAGTAAATTTCTGAGGGTAGAACTAGAATATGTAAAAACTATCAAAGGATAAAAAGTAAGACCACTGGATGTAATGACGTCACAATGAAAACCATCTAAAGCCCGATGCTACGAAAAACTCAATATTTTCTGTCACCTTGGCCCGCCCGTATTACACCGGTTAGTACGGACAAAGGACACTTTTTGGTGACCTTAGTGGCTGGACACTGGTTATCTTGTGTTCTCTAAATATTGTGGTTTAATATATCCAAATTGTACCGTCAAAAAAGGAACGCTTACTGGGTTATAATGTGTTGCTATGACTAAATACAGTAGCGAAATAGCGTGACATTTTTGACAATGTGTTTTTTTTTCTGGTTATTGATGATTGTAAACCTTGTTATGAACAGGAGCCCATCTGGTACAAGACATTTGATTCTTTCAATGAGCCTTAGGCTTCTTTAGTCTAAACTTAAGTTGCAGTTGGCACATGACAACTCGTTCCTAGTGCTTTTTGTATGTCTTTTAGTTCCTTTGGTGTTCGTATTAACCGAGTTCCACTCTATCTAAATTATTTTATCGTTATTATATCTACTGATAGATCTTTGAGTATGTAGTTGATGGCAAGGGGGTCACAGCTCTTCCGCGTTAAAGGAATGGTTTCACGTCTCAAAGCATGGAGCTATAACGTTCATCTATTTCATGCCATTGTTCATGAAAGAGTGGAAACCGAGCTGATGACTCATGTGGTAAATTTCCCTTTAAAAATTTCGCGGTCAGTTGCGAAAACGTAGCAGCAGAAGCGAATTGATTAATTCCAAAGCGTATTCCAAGGCCCCCGTCCACAAATGCTGGAGAAATTTGAAAACGCAACTTTTAATTATTTGTACAGTTAAGCCTACCATTCACACGAATCGGTCACGAAAATGTGCCAGTTTCTATGCTCCACTCGACTGCTTTGTTTACGAACCAATCAGATGCGACTACATAACTCGCGCGTGCGTGGAGAATAATCAGTTGGCCCGAATAATAACAACTTCTACGTCTAAATACGACATTTGCTGTACAAATCCGTTGATAGATGTTACTTCTTTGAAATTCGGCCTACACGTATATGAAGTACCTCATGCGCAAGTTATAGCTTGTACATGCGCCGAATCGTGAAACTGCCCCTTATGCAGTTCTAAGCAGTTTACACCATAAATTTTAGTACTTCGTCTTTGATGGATCGATCCTACCTCTTGTAATCTACAGTAATGGTATCAAACAAACGCCCAATCATTATAGAGCAAGTTATAGTATTTTTGTGACGAAATAGGTTATCACAGGAGCCATAATCGGGGACGGAGACCGTAAGTCTCGGGATTCGCGCGTACCTATGATATGGGACAATTTTTCTATTTTTAGAACAAATTGCGCCATCCTGACGTCATATATCCGCGCGGATTCACGCACGTGTCGGGGGCTCTCGCGTGGATGTTGTCACGTTGTGTGATCAAATGGTGAGAGTTGAGAGATTCTTTTGCGTATTTTTCACAGCGATGGCAGGGAATAAGGCAGGGAGTACGAACCAGGGCGCTTATATGTAGTTTTATGCTCTGAGCTAACGGAAAAGGTGGGTTTTTCAGGGTCGAAAACAAGACTTCAATCTCGCGCTGGGAATGAATACTAAGATATGCTCACGCTAGTTGTAAGCTTACGCGTATGTTTTTGCGTTTGTTCTGACTTAAGAATATAGCAAGAAAACTCTACACTCTGGTATCGAGTTAATTTGTGAGTTTCTCAGACAATGGTTCATCATAACCAAAACCTGTTTTGACGGTTTCTTATTGTTTCTGCTTGTTTGGTGAGTTTGCAAAAGTTTTTGAAAGGAAAGTCTGACGCGTACAATTAGCTCATTTGCATAGTGCAGCTCGTGCACTTTCAAGGCCGAGTCGGTGTTTGAATTGTCAACAAATCTTGACAAAGATTTCCTTCGTTATCTTTTGTGCTGAGATGCTGTAACAAATTTCACGAACGCAAAAAAGGCTACTAACATCATGTGTGTTTCTTCAACATGAGCATAGTGAAGTTTTACACTGCGAAAATGAAAATAGACAAGGAGTTTTGATAGCTCGATCAACAAACTCGAAATCGTTATTCCAAGTTGATTAAAGAAAGCGTCATCGTAACTTTGCTGATTATTTCTGCTTTATTCACATATTTCCAGCTTAGCTTTTATATGTTCTCAAACATTTATCAATCGTAAACATATTTAAAAACTATAGAGTTATTGTTTGAGTTCGATGTACGCTTTCACACGAAAGAGCGGCGGAAGTACAATTTGTCATGTTTACTGACTGTACTGAAAACACACATCAGCGGGCGCTCTCATTCATTGACAACAGAGAATTTACTGGATTTTTACACGAATAAAACTGAGCAGTATCTAAGGACGTAAAGTTATTGGGCCTTGGATGAAACATCAAGCGTTGCTTAAAATTCAAGCGAAACTCAAACTAGCAATTATTTTGTTTTACTTTTCGGTCGCGATAGACTGACAAATTCCTCGCAAGTGTGTGGCAAGAGGAGCTAGGAAACTATGAAGCCCTGAAGCTCTGCTATATCTAAATATATCCAGCTAGTTTTCTGCTGTGTAATGGAAAAGCTGTTAATCTTCAACATATGTGAAATTTAAAGTGGAGTAATGTACAGCTCAAGTAAAAGAAGCATCCGTCGGAACACAACTTGGTCAGCGATATATATAAGCTTACAGCGGAACATACCTAAATGCGACACTGTCTTACTTCACTCAAACTGGAGCAGCTTACGACGAAAATACTTAAGCAAAATTCCAACAGACGTGAACGCGTTGAGTTGTGGGCCAAAAACATGAAAATTTTCGGGAATTTCGGACGCCATTTCCTCCGCGCGACATCCGCAAAAATCCTCGCAGCATGTACGCGCGTGTGCCGCAGGCGATGGCGCAATTTGTTCTAAAAATAGAATTATTGTCCCATATCATGGGGACAACCCTAATACTAGAAATGGCGCGCGCTTACGGTCTCCGTCCCCGATTATGGCTCCTGGTTATCATAGCAACAGTATAAAATTTAACTTAGCTTTACGGGCTCATAACTTAAAACTTAATCCCGGGACTCGGCCCCATTTTTATAATCAATGAATTGTGATTAACACGATAAAATGCCAACATTTTCACAGTTTAAAATTTTGTGGGAGCGGATTCAGAGCCACCTTAAGTTGTTGAGAATATAAAATATTTTAAAAGGTTACAGTAGACCTTCAGGGGTGCCTTCCGGAAAAAAACTTTCCTTGCGCGGTAAACTATATATCACTGTAAAGCCAATAAACTGTAGAATCCGAAAACAACAATATATTTTGCCATTTTTGTTAGGCACGCGCGTGCCTTTAAACGCAAAAATGACCTTACTTGCTAAACTGAATGCCACCCTTTTTGTTACCTCGGACATCCAAACTGACTGGACTATATCACTCAGGAGATGATGGGCTTACAAAGGGTGTCAGGCTTTTTCCATATTTCTACTGGTTGCTTAGTAAATCCCATTCAAGTTGGACACTATAAAGTTTTCTGACTGCTGTTTCTCAATGGGACGTTACAGGAAAAATATTTCGATTTTCGTAAAAGCCTTACACACTTTTTGCTCTAATATCTGACGAACATTTTGGCCAAGTTTTGTAGAAATCCGACAACTCTACAAACCCTATTGATTCATATGAATAGAGGTAATTAACGCAACAATAAATCTCGAGTTTTCGACCATAACATGGATGTCCAGTATCAAAGATGCATGTATCCATGTGAGTTCTGTTCTAATAGTTACGAGACCAGCCCTGACGGCCCTTCGGGACCCCGGAGCTCCGCTATTAGCTTAACTAGCACTCTGTCTAGTCTAAACAGCTCTCTGGTTAGTAGTTAGCTTGTGCTAGTAAACCTTTTTGTTGGGGTTAGGGATCCTGGATCGCATATTAGTAACACTCTCACGATATATGGCACAACATGGCCACTACAAATAACAACCCCTCTCCACTGGTGAAATCCAGATTCGGCCATCTGACAATGTGGAATCTCGAAGACACAAAACGAGTCCCAGGACTGTTATCATTCTTGAGAAAAGGTTTACAGTTGTCAATCTCAAAGACCGTTCTTCACAATAACTTTGAGGTCATTGACCGTAATGACAACTGATAGCAATTAGCATAGCTTGAGGCTTTCTTACATCAAGAACCTAAAGCCTGGCATAAATGATACAATTCCAAAGCCTCTAGAGAAACAATTTTCCTTTGATTACATCATGTTACACTACTTTCTCATACACTTAATTAGCCTTGATATACAAGCTGGCCATTTACGAGACTGTTTATAATACTCTGACAGACTCGGCCGATATATCGTTACTCTTTCATTCGTTACCCATTTCGTTGCCATCAACAGTGATAACAATCCTCGACCTCTCTCTCGTCTTGTTTATTTTCTCACCACTTGTAAACAACTTATCATGCAGGGGTTGTATCACTCGTAGTGTAAACCCTTCTTGTACAAGCTCATATTCGTACTATTGCCTACACACAGTTTCAAACTTGTCATAAAGAATTAATGCAAAGCAGCTATCGGACCTGCGATCAGGTGCCGGCTGCAAAGTCAAGAAACCGATGGGAGAGAGAAAAAGAAATTTTTTTTCTCTCCGCCTCCATGAGGTCCTCCATTGCACTTCCGAAAGAAAAAGAACAACAGATTTCATGTCAAGGTAATTAAAATTCAAGATCTAGCTCAACAAATTATCCCAAAACATTATGCAAATCTAATAAGGGCGGTACAAGGAGTCCCTTGTATATATTTGCATTCACCCTGGGGCTAAAATAATTTCCAAATCAAGTCGATCGCGTTAGTGCGTATTGTGTTCTCTCTGAGCTTTTGTGACCTTCAAATGAAAGCAGAATCGTAATGAGATCAACTAAGGCAGTTTACCAGTTTTTAGCTTTTCTTTCGTTTTCTGCGATTATTCAGCCGGAGGAATGTCACGCTTTGTCGCATCATGTGAGAAGTGTAAATTTATCTGCGCCGGAAACATTTGTCGAGAGTATCTTCGACGAATTTGGCTCAAACAATTCCATGAACTCACAACAGTTCAATTTACTCCTCAAGGAACTTAACATCGGCTCATCTTCAAATGAACAGGCCAGAGAGAGTGACAGGACAAAGGTAATGGCAAATTAAAGTTTGTTTTGGTTTTTTTATTTATTTAACTTTTCCGTTGTTTTGTATTCATGATATTCACTGGTTAATGTCTATTTACTATATGTAGGCGCCAGAATTTGTGACATTTGTTCGTGCTTCTAGTTTCGCGTAATTAGTTTCTTTTGTTTTGTGCCCTTTTTGTATATGTTATGTTCATTTGCATACTCTATAAGTTCGGTTCGCGTGTAATTTATTTCAGTTAGTAGCGTCATTGGGTTCTGCGAGCATCTCTGGTTTTCGGTTCGTCTTTGGTTCTTCACATTCGTCTTGTAAGTTTCTTCGTTTATTTCGCTTTGCCGCTTTTCTGCATTCTTCATGTTCGGTCGTTGTTAGTTATTTTATGTTCATTCCCGTGTTTGTAATTTTGTTATTTTCAGTCACCGTGTTTCGATCTACCATTGGGTGTAATAAATTTCTACGTTAACGGAAGATCCGAAGCCAGTAAAAAGCGTGTGCGACTTTACTATATCTGTTAATTCCAAAACAGACTTTAGCCTGTAGTTATCTTTTTAGAAAGTTTTAATTTGTCTCCCTTCTTCGCCTATTTCTGATTTCCACCGCTCGGTTATTACTTAGTGTTACGGATCACGAATATATGCAAATTATATGTAAATTAATCACGAATATATGCATTAATGATTAATCATCATGAATCATGGTTCATAGGTTTCATGGTTTCATAGGTTTCATGGCTTCATAGGTTTCGTGGTTTCATAAGTTTCATGGTTTCATAGGTTTCGTGGTTTCACAGGTTTCGTGGTTTCATAGGTTTCGAGGTTTCAAAAGTTTCGTGGTTTTACAGGTTTCGTGGTTCATCGGTTTCGTGGTTTCACAGGTTTCGTGGTTTCACAGGATTCGAGGTGTCATAGGTTTCGTGGTTTTATATGTTTCGTGGTTTCATAGGTATCGTGGTTTCATAGGTTTCATGGTTTCAAACATATTAAACTATAAAAACTGTAAAACCATGAAACCTATGAAACCATGGAACCATAAAACCTGCGAAACCATATATAAAACCGACGAAACCATGAAACCTATGAAACCACGAAACCTTTGAAACCATGAAACCTTTGAACGCATGAAACCTACGAAACCATGAAACCTTATGAAACCATGAAACCTTACGAAACCATAAAACCTATGAAACCACCAAACCACAAAACCTATGAAACCTATGAAACCTATGAAACCATGAAACCACGAAACCATGAAACCTATGAAACCACGAAACCAATGAAACCTTTGAAACCATGAAACTTATGAAACCATGAAACCTTATGAAAACATGAAACCTTACGAAACCATAAAACCTATGAAACCACCAAACCACCAAACCTATCAAACCTATGAAACCATGAAACCACGAAACCTCGAAACCACGAAACCTATGAAACCATGAAACTTATGAAACCGCGAAACCTATGAAACCATGAAACTTGTGAAACCACGAAACCTACGAAACCTATGAAACCATGAAACTTCAGTGTGAAACCTATAAAACCATGACACTTATGAAACCATGAAACAACGAAACCATGAAACCTATGAAACCACGAAAACTATGAAACCTTTGAAACCATGAAACCTGTGAAACCACGAAAACTATGAACCCACGAAAACTATGAAACCACGAAAACTATGAAACCTTTGAAACCATGAAACCTGTGAAACCACGAAAACTATGAACCCACCAAAACTATGAACCCACGAAAACTATGAAACCATGAAACCTATCAAACCTTATTTTAATTAATGAATTTTTTGTAATAGTGTGCGATAGTGAAATATGTCTGTAAATAGTGTCAATTAATAAAAAAATCTGAAATCTGAATCTATGAAACCTATGAATCAATAAACCATGACACTTATGAAACCATGAAACCAGGAAATCTATGAAACAATGAAACCATGAAACCTATGAAACCTTGAACCTATGAAGCCATGAAACCATGAAACCATGAAACCATGAAACCATGAAACCATGAAACCATGAAACCATGAAACCATGAAACCATGAAACCATGAAACCATGAAACCATGAAACCATGAAACCATGAAACCATGAAACCATGAAACCATGAAACCATGAAACCATGAAACCATGAAACCATGAAACCATGAAACCATGAAACCATGAAACCATGAAACCATGAAACCATGAAACCATGAAACCATGAAACCATGAAACCATGAAACCATGAAACCATGAAACCATGAAACCATGAAACCATGAAACCATGAAACCATGAAACCATGAAACCATGAAACCATGAAACCATGAAACCATGAAACCATGAAACCATGAAACCATGAAACCATGAAACCATGAAACCATGAAACCATGAAACCATGAAACCATGAAACCATGAAACCATGAAACCATGAAACCATGAAACCATGAAACCATGAAACCATGAAACCATGAAACCATGAAACCATGAAACCATGAGACCATGAGACCATGAGACCATGAGACCATGAGACCATGAGACCATGAGACCATGAGACCATGAGACCATGAGACCATGAGACCATGAGACCATGAGACCATGAGACCATGAGACCATGAGACCATGAGACCATGAGACCATGAGACCATGAGACCATGAGACCATGAGACCATGAGACCATGAGACCATGAGACCATGAGACCATGAGACCATGAGACCATGAGACCATGAGACCATGAGACCATGAGACCATGAGACCATGAGACCATGAGACCATGAGACCATGAGACCATGAGACCATGAGACCATGAGACCATGAGACCATGAGACCATGAGACCATGAGACCATGAGACCATGAGACCATGAGACCATGAGACCATGAGACCATGAGACCATGAGACCATGAGACCATGAGACCATGAGACCATGAGACCATGAGACCATGAGACCATGAGACCATGAGACCATGAGACCATGAGACCATGAGACCATGAGACCATGAGACCATGAGACCATGAGACCATGAGACCATGAGACCATGAGACCATGAGACCATGAGACCATGAGACCATGAGACCATGAGACCATGAGACCATGAGACCATGAGACCATGAGACCATGAGACCATGAGACCATGAGACCATGAGACCATGAGACCATGAGACCATGAGACCATGAGACCATGAGACCATGAGACCATGAGACCATGAGACCATGAGACCATGAGACCATGAGACCATGAGACCATGAGACCATGAGACCATGAGACCATGAGACCATGAGACCATGAGACCATGAGACCATGAGACCATGAGACCATGAGACCATGAGACCATGAGACCATGAGACCATGAGACCATGAGACCATGAGACCATGAAACCATGAAACCATGAAACCATGAAACCATGAAACCATGAAACCATGAAACCATGAAACCATGAAACCATGAAACCATGAAACCATGAAACCATGAAACCATGAAACCATGAAACCATGAAACCATGAAACCATGAAACCATGAAACCATGAAACCATGAAACCATGAAACCATGAAACCATGAAACCATGAAACCATGAAACCATGAAACCATGAAACCATGAAACCATGAAACCATGAAACCATGAAACCATGAAACCATGAAACCATGAAACCATGAAACCATGAAACCATGAAACCATGAAACCATGAAACCATGAAACCATGAAACCATGAAACCATGAAACCATGAAACCATGAAACCATGAAACCATGAAACCATGAAACCATGAAACCATGAAACCATGAAACCATGAAACCATGAAACCATGAAACCATGAAACCATGAAACCATGAAACCATGAAACCATGAAACCATGAAACCATGAAACCATGAAACCATGAAACCATGAAACCATGAAACCATGAAACCATGAAACCATGAAACCATGAAACCATGAAACCATGAAACCATGAAACCATGAAACCATGAAACCATGAAACCATGAAACCATGAAACCATGAAACCATGAAACCATGAAACCATGAAACCATGAAACCATGAAACCATGAAACCATGAAACCATGAAACCATGAAACCATGAAACCATGAAACCATGAAACCATGAAACCATGAAACCATGAAACCATGAAACCATGAAACCATGAAACCATGAAACCATGAAACCATGAAACCATGAAACCATGAAACCATGAAACCATGAAACCATGAAACCATGAAACCATGAAACCATGAAACCATGAAACCATGAAACCATGAAACCATGAAACCATGAAACCATGAAACCATGAGACCATGAGACCATGAGACCATGAGACCATGAAACCATGAGACCATGAGACCATGAGACCATGAGACCATGAAACCATGAAACCATGAAACCATGAAACCATGAAACCATGAAACCATGAAACCATGAAACCATGAAACCATGAAACCATGAAACCATGAAACCATGAAACCATGAAACCATGAAACCATGAAACCATGAAACCATGAAACCATGAAACCATGAAACCATGAAACCATGAAACCATGAAACCATGAAACCATGAAACCATGAAACCATGAAACCATGAAACCATGAAACCATGAAACCATGAAACCATGAAACCATGAAACCATGAAACCATGAAACCATGAAACCATGAAACCATGAAACCATGAAACCATGAAACCATGAAACCATGAAACCATGAAACCATGAAACCATGAAACCATGAAACCATGAAACCATGAAACCATGAAACCATGAAACCATGAAACCATGAAACCATGAAACCATGAAACCATGAAACCATGAAACCATGAAACCATGAAACCATGAAACCATGAAACCATGAAACCATGAAACCATGAAACCATGAAACCATGAAACCATGAAACCATGAAACCATGAAACCATGAAACCATGAAACCATGAAACCATGAAACCATGAAACCATGAAACCATGAAACCATGAAACCATGAAACCATGAAACCATGAAACCATGAAACCATGAAACCATGAAACCATGAAACCATGAAACCATGAAACCATGAAACCATGAAACCATGAAACCATGAAACCATGAAACCATGAAACCATGAAACCATGAAACCATGAAACCATGAAACCATGAAACCATGAAACCATGAAACCATGAAACCATGAAACCATGAAACCATGAAACCATGAAACCATGAAACCATGAAACCATGAAACCATGAAACCATGAAACCATGAAACCATGAAACCATGAAACCATGAAACCATGAAACCATGAGACCATGAGACCATGAGACCATGAAACCATGAGACCATGAGACCATGAGACCATGAGACCATGAAACCATGAGACCATGAGACCATGAAACCATGAAACCATGAAACCATGAAACCATGAAACCATGAAACCATGAAACCATGAAACCATGAAACCATGAAACCATGAAACCATGAAACCATGAAACCATGAAACCATGAAACCATGAAACCATGAAACCATGAAACCATGAAACCATGAAACCATGAAACCATGAAACCATGAAACCATGAAACCATGAAACCATGAAACCATGAAACCATGAAACCATGAAACCATGAAACCATGAAACCATGAAACCATGAAACCATGAAACCATGAAACCATGAAACCATGAAACCATGAAACCATGAAACCATGAAACCATGAAACCATGAAACCATGAAACCATGAAACCATGAAACCATGAAACCATGAAACCATGAAACCATGAAACCATGAAACCATGAAACCATGAAACCATGAAACCATGAAACCATGAAACCATGAAACCATGAAACCATGAAACCATGAAACCATGAAACCATGAAACCATGAAACCATGAAACCATGAGACCATGAGACCATGAGACCATGAAACCATGAGACCATGAGACCATGAGACCATGAAACCATGAGACCATGAGACCATGAAACCATGAAACCATGAAACCATGAAACCATGAAACCATGAAACCATGAAACCATGAAACCATGAAACCATGAAACCATGAAACCATGAAACCATGAAACCATGAAACCATGAAACCATGAAACCATGAAACCATGAAACCATGAAACCATGAAACCATGAAACCATGAAACCATGAAACCATGAAACCATGAAACCATGAAACCATGAAACCATGAAACCATGAAACCATGAAACCATGAAACCATGAAACCATGAAACCATGAAACCATGAAACCATGAAACCATGAAACCATGAAACCATGAAACCATGAAACCATGAAACCATGAAACCATGAAACCATGAAACCATGAAACCATGAAACCATGAAACCATGAAACCATGAAACCATGAAACCATGAAACCATGAAACCATGAAACCATGAAACCATGAAACCATGAAACCATGAAACCATGAAACCATGAAACCATGAAACCATGAAACCATG